>NC_056728.1:418443615-418568615 GCF_019279795.1 Protopterus annectens | reverse complement strand
TTTTTAAATTGTCATTTTCTTATGGACCCTTTCAAGATGTTTATCAGTGATACTTTTCACACACAGTAAATATGTGCCAAGTCTGATTATACAGAAACTGTTGTCTTAAAAGGGAATGTACTTTTTTCTGAATGTTTGTTTTTGAGATCCACAAATTCATCTGTTTTGCTTGACTGTGTCTACTTATAAAGCATAAAAGAAATTGACAGCGAAGGTCTGTTAATCCATCTACTTCCTAAAGAGGAAAGACTTCCTAGCTTGTTTTGTTTGATATCCAACCAGACCTCTCATAGTGGAAAATTAACTGTATATCATCACCATATGCAGAATCTGAGTCTGCAAGGATGTCCTCTTCCCATTTTGCATTATTCATAACATGAGGGATTCTCCACCTAGGCTACCCGAACATTCGGCCAGTATACATAAAACTTTTACTACTGCAAGGTATGTGGGACGTCGCCTGAAGGCAGCAGGATGCATAAGCCATAAAGTTGATGTCTGCACATAGCATCCTCAGAACTTAACTGCCTCCAGTCGGAACACCATCCTTTGTCATTTGTCTGATCACCAAGTTTTTGCTGTTTTCAGGTAAGTGCCCCACTGGGGATTTTTCTTGTATTCATTTTTTGCTACTGCATGTTTTTGGAGGTTCATGTTATCCAAGAAAGGCAAGTGCCATTGTGGAAGACAGATTCCACACAAAGAATCACGACCAGTGTGTGTTTTGTCTAGGGTCTGCACAGGATTATAAGGCATGTGCGATTTGTTAGGCGTTTGTCCTTAAGATGCTCTGCCTTAAATATTTATCTGGAGAAGCAGAGACTACAGTGACTAGCGCTTGCTGTGTAGGGTATGTCGTATCTGTCTGGTGAGCCTCCGACGAAGGTCATAAACCTTAGGCTCAAATCTTTGGCTGCGCTTCTGAATCTAACCATCCCTTTCAAGGCTGATGAAGGCCCGGACGTCCTTACAGTTGCTGGCTCTTTTTGTGCAGTGGGTACCACTTCTGAGGCCGCTAAGGAAGTTGCCATTAGCACGTCCACAGAGATGTCACAGCTGTCCAGTCAGGATGGTAAGGGGGAACCACTGCTTCCTTTGGACGCCCCTCAAAGTACTTCCCTTTACATAGCAAATGAAGACAGTAGGACGTCTGTGCCAGAGGGTAGGTCTACATCAGTCCCTTCCTCTCAGCCTAAAGCTGATCCTCCTTTTAAAAGGAAACAAAAGCTAAATCATGCCCCACTCCTTCCCCTCAGGACCCTACTCCAGACTAGCAGGCCTTTTCACAGGGCATTTTTAATGCCTTTATGGGTTTGAGACTTTCATTTCCCCATTAGAAGACCGAAGATGCATTCTTTTGAATACATCTTGGTCAAACTCAAAAGCCTGAACCGGCAAAATATCGAAGCTGCTTTTATAGTGAATTCTTTCCCTGGGAAATTATTTGCTTGGCCGCTTCGTTACTTTGACATTTTCGGTACTGTAATGCGGTCTAGGAGTTGGTATATTTAAGCAGGGGTTGTGGGGGGTGGGGGCGCAGCTCCCCACTTAATGTAATGTTTAAAGTGTTTTATTTTTTTTGTGTTCTGACAGTTTGAAAATTGTAAGGTTTCGCTTAGATAGGGTTGGTTAATCACCGTTTGCTTTTTTAATCCTTCGGTGATGTAATATAGACCCGAGACTTTCCTCTGCTGTTTCTCTTCCCCCGGTTTCTCCCACTTCAATTCCAAGGAGCTCTGTTTTGGAGCAGGAGCCTTCTGAAGAGGAAGTTTTCTCTTCAGATGGGTCTCTTGCCTATTCCACTCAGATAGCTTCTCCTCTGGGTTATGCTTCCCTGAAGTAAAGTCAAATGGTACTGACACCCCTGAGGAGGACATCTCTTTTGGAGAAACCATTTCTAGGATAAGAGATTTCTTTAAGTGGGACTGCTGTCAAGTCTCAGAGCTGCAGAAGAGGTACTATGATCGCTTACAGATTGACTCCTCTTCCTCTTCTGCTATATTCCCCCTGTGTTGCCTGCCTTTTTGGATGCCTTCTTGTCAGCATCCAAGGCATCTGACTCTCAGCCCCCTTCCCCAAAAAGGCCGGATAGATTTTTACAGGGTGCCAGGGGACAGTAAATTTCTTTTTAAATGTCCTTCTGCAGATCCTGCTGTTATTTCTTTGTCTGCAGATAGACCTTCTAAACTTTTGCCTTCCACTTCCTTATTTACATCTGATTAAGACAGTAAGATGATAAAGACACTGGGTAAAAAAGTCTATACTTTATCTATACTGGCCTTCAGAGCCAGTGAATTAACAAACTCATATGTCCAAATATGTTTTGGCCCTGTTCTCTCAGGCCGCACTGCTGCTGTCATATCTTTCAAACTCTGCAGCCAAGGTTCAACTCTCCTCCCTCTTGACAGCCGCTTCCAAAGTGACTCATCTTTCCATAAAGTGCAATTATGATGCAACTGAAGTATCTGTTTGATCAACTGCATCTGGTTCGGTTCTTAGATGATATAGTTGGTTGAGATTACGGCCCTTACCTGATGATATCAAGGCAAAACTTATGGATGCTCCTCTTGATAATTCTGCCATTTTTGGAGCTAATGCTGTTGCCCTTTTCAAATCTCTTCAAGAAAAAGGGAAGGAGTTAAAGGAACTTAGGCGTATTTTTGTGTCCCCAGTTCCTAAGTACCACAGGAATTATCTTTCCAAGGCACAGTTTGTGAGGAAACAGTCCCATATCCCTCCTTACACTTCCAAGAAAGGGCCATGCAAACAATGCTGTTCTAGGACTCAGCCTACCACTACTCAAAAGCCCCCAGTTTCTGGACAAACCAGGCAGTCTGTGTCTACCTACCCACTCTTACAAATATTCCTCTTTCCCTGTGCCTGTCTCACTCCCTTTCTTCTTGGACAAGCATTACTACAGACAAATGGGTACTTTCAGTTGTTCAAAATGATATTACGTGGTTTGGAAGTTCATTCCATCCTTCATGGGACTAGCTCCAGTACTTCAAGACATGATTTTACATGGATCCATTCAGGAACTCCCTTCTTAACAAAGAGGAAGCAGTTTTTACTCAAGGATGTGTCTAGTTCCCAGAAAGGGATGACCCATGGAGACCCATCTTAGACCTGTCTCACCTCAACCTCTTTCTTCAGGTTCCCACCTTCCACATGCTCTTCCTCCAAACCTTGTTCCCAGTTTTACTGCCTCAGGCCTTTCTGACATCTCTGGACATCAAAGATGCATATCTTCATATCTCCATTCATCCACTTTTTAGGAAATACTTAGTTTTTCTGTTGCTTCATCTCATTTTCAGTTCTGTGCTTTGCTTTTTGGACTCTCCACAGCCCCAAGGGTTTTCACAAAATGCTTGACTCCTATTATTGACTTTTGCAGGCTTCAAAGAATCCATGCTTATCCTTTTCTGGACGACCTGATTATTCAAGCAATTCATCCAGAAATTCTGTTGGAGAATCTCCACACAACCATCAGCTTGCTTCTAGGCCTGGGGTTCACTGTCATTTATAAGAAATCCTTCTTCACGCCTTCTCAAAACCATGTCTTCCTGGGGTGCAAGATGAGGACAGATTTTATGATGGCATTTCTGCCCCTTCAGTTGGTGCAGTCTCTTTTAGCCTACTTCCAATAACTCTCACTTCCTTGATAGCCAATAAATTTCTGAGACTTCTAGCATTCATGGCATCCATTGTTCCCATTCTACCCTTGGCCAAACTCCACATGAGGAAATTCTAGTGGTATCTGAAATCTCTCTGGTGCCAGCATGCATATCCCCTGGATTTTGTTTGTCCTTTTCCTTGTCTGAAGAAAGAACTGCAATTGTGGATCCAGGATATGTCACTGAACCCAGGTCTTCCTCTGCAGCCTCCTCTTGCTGTGCAGGAGCTGTTCACAGATGCATCATACTTGAGGTGGGGAGCAACCTTGGGAAACCTGAAGGCCAGGGTCTTTGGTCCCTTCTATAAGGAAGGAACACACAGACATCAAACAAATTAAGGCTTTGAGTTTTGCTCTTCAGGCTTTTCACTATTCTATTTGCCCAGCCCCCCTGAAGCTGTTCACAGACAATGCTACAGTTGTTTTGTATGTGAACAAACAGGGGGGAAAGAAGTCTAAACTACTTTGCAGGCTGGCTCTTCAGGTTTGAGAGATTGCTTCTCAGTGAAAAGGCACCTTACAAGTAGTTCACATTCCTTCAGCTCAAAATGTTCTGGTAGACACTCGAAGAAGGTCCATGACTCAGTCCTATGAATGGATGCTCTACAGGGATGTGTTTCTCTGTCTCTGAACTCCAGGCTTTACAACCTTTCCTCATTTTCCATAAAAATAGGGTCTCTCTGAGTTCTACCCCCTCATTCATGCCCAAGGTGGTTAATTTGTCCCCTGAACCAATCTATTAGTTTACCTATCTTCTTTCCCTTCACCTCAGAATTCCAGTGAAAGGTTGTTACGTACTTTGGATGTACATAGACAACTCATATTTTCCTTTAGGAAATCGGTGCAACTTTTTGTTTCCTTTTAACCAAGGGTGCTTGGAAAGCTTGTTTAAAAACAGACGATCATTTCATGGATTTCTAAGGCCATTTCTTTCTGCCATGTTTTCCGTGGTAAAATTTTTTCTTTCTCAGTGAAAGCTCATTACATTAGGACTGTTGCTTCATTTAGGGCCTCTTTCAAGGGGTTGGACATTGCTTCCAACTTGGAGGCAGCAACATGGTCTTCTGTCCACACCTTTAGCAAACATTACAAGCTGGATGGCGTCCACACCTTTAGCAAACATTACAAGCTGGATGGCGTCCACACCTTTAGCAAACATTACAAGCTGGATGGCATCTCCATATCTAGAGCAGTGTTTGCTAGGGCAATCCTGCCCAGTTTTGCGGAGAGTTTTTCTTGTTCCATCCTCCCTTTCATGAGCTTTGGTACTCTCCCTCATGTTATGAATACTGCAACATACTACATTGAGATAGAAGAATTTAGAATAGTTGTGTAAAATCTTACCATAACATAGATGTCCTTCTCTCCCATGTTGCAGTATTCTATCCCACCCTCCTTTCCCTTTGGTCCTTTTATTTCTCTGGATGGTAGTTTCTCTCCTTTTTCTCCTTGGACTGGTGTTCTGACTGGGGCATTCAGTTCTGAGGATGGTATGTGTGGACATCAATTTTATGGCTTGCGCATCCTGCCACCTTTGTGCAATGTCCCACATACCTTGCAGTAGTAAAAGTCTTTTGTATACTGGTCAGACGTTCAGGTCACCTAGGTGGAGAATCCCTCATGTTATGAATACTGCAACATGGGAAGAGAAAGACATTGATGGTTATGGTAAGATTTTACACAACTATTCTTTTGCTGACTGTGTGTAAAAAAAAAAAAAAAAAAAAAATAGTCTGAGACAGTAGTTATAGCGGTACTTGCATATTATCGCAACCAATTTGAACTAAATCTGTTCATATTTTCTGCCAGCCCTTCAACCTATCATTTTCTTAAGGTAAGGAAATCCACTTTTTTAGGAAGTTATGTTTACAACAGAAATTAAAGTAGAAAGTGCACGAAAAGTGGCAAAAGTAATTGCTTGCCTGTTTCATCCTCTGCAGGGTAAATCTTACAGCGGTCACTGTCAATATTGATTCAAGACGGTGTTTTCTCTTTCCAGCTTGAATGTTACCTAACCCACTACCTTTGCCATGGAGGTCAAGCTGCAAAGAAAAAAAATGTTTTCGATCTATATTCAAATCTAAAGCTGTAACAATTCCACCACAGAACAAGAAGCAGTCAACTGATTTTCCAAGCTGTAACAACATGGCAGGTCTTTTACCGCATAGAGCAGATGAAGAAGCTCTGCAGCTGTGCCGCTCCAAAGTTATGAGTGGAAGTATAGTACGGAAGCTAAAAATGTAGAAAATAATTCACCGTTAACCAGTATGTAACTGGAACAGCACAGTAATGACTCAAAACGACATGTTTTTAAACTAGAAAGGCCGATATGCTCAACGTCCATGGTACTGTCCAGCCTGCAGGCACCTGTACGACATTAGAAGGGGAGAAACAAGAACTCAGTTGGCCTTTCATGTTTAAATGTGGTACTTCCTATACTACCCACAAACCATTTACATCCAGCTGACACCATAACAGTACAGCACTTACAAACGTATTTCTCTTTTCATGATATTTAAGGGAAAAGTGAATCAGAACACTTACAGCTGCATACTGCAGGTGAACACAACGCGGGTTAACTCATTTGTTCAGAAAATCTGACAGTCTGGGCTCCTAGTTTCGGGCATACACAAAGTGACAGCTTTTATTATTTAAATCCCCCCAAACAGTTGATTATGTTTCAGTGCAAAGTACTGAGAAACTGGACCACTGTGCAGATGCATCGCTACTTATGTGTTATCCAGTTGTTGAGAATGTGGTTGCGATAATACGTACGTACCGTTATATCTTTTATATTACTCAAAGGAGTCTCAAATCAACATTGCACAAGAAGAATTTTTACACCTCAGGGATATCTAGGATGCATTCCTTTGGAAAAGGAAAAATATCTTAATATATTTTTTTTTTTTTTTTTTTTTAATTGGGATAATGATTTGAGCTGCGGTGGTGGTGCTGCGGTAGCGTTGTCGCCTCACAGTAAGATGTCCTGTTCAATTCTCAGCTAAAGCGTCTTCTATGTGGAGACATACATGAATGGGCGTACCTTCGTTGAAGGTTGTACGTTAGGGCTGGCAACTCGGTACATAAAAATATACTGCCAATCATTAGCGGGCCTGAGTTCCGCTGTGGCGACTCCTCACTGGGAAAAGCCGAAAGATACAACAACAACATTGGGATAATGATTTGGTTAAAGCTAATTATGACATTGCTTATTTCGGAGTTCCAGACCTTAATAGTATTGCAAAGCATTCATAAGTTTCTTCCTCAAATGTAAACAGATACTGTGGCAGAATTAATCCATGAAAGTCATAGATATTAGCCCCAGCAAGAAAAGCGTGCATTTACATGAAAGTGAGGAATAAGCTCTACCCGAGTGCTTTGCGTTGGAATATTTTTGTGGCTCGAGCAATGTCTTCCGAGTCTTAAAATATCTGAAGATGTACTTTGAGAATGAGCAAGTAGTGATTTAACAGTATTACTCCTGCAGTGAAAGGGGTCTCATTTCTGGTATGTACCAGTTTTTGTATGTACAGTTGATTAGTCTAACCAACTCATCTGTACATGTTAAGTATAATAAGAAATGGGTTGTGTAAGATGAGTTTAAAAGCTGTAGAAGACCAGTTATCTTGACCACAAGTTATCATTTAATGCTACAGATCCAAATTATAAACCTTAAATTTGAGTGTTTAAAGCATTGCAATACAAGTGAAAATACAGATTGTTTTAGACGACATTCAGCAAGAAATGTTGTTGGTACTTTTTATGATGTAGATAAGATAATGAGATTAAGGTGTACTCTTTTGATAAACACGTTATATTGCACATGCCTTTTGAAGTGGAACATGCCACAGAAAAACAGACTTCTTTGAAAATAAATACTGTACTACAGTCTATAAAGGTGTGGCATTTTTTTAGAAATTGCAGAATGCGCCCAATATGCTTGAGCTTTTGAAGCATTAATACTGCAAAATAAAGAAGTCAGTTTCATTAGAAACAGAGTATGTTATTTTATACTAGTTTGTCTGCAGATTTGAAGGGGGAATAATGGCATTTCTTCCCTTTCATGTCAGATTATCAAAGTAATGACTTTTATAAAGCATTTTAAACATTGAATCCAAAACAGTGAGGTTACCAGCTTTGTGAGAAAGTTGTTGTTGTGTCTTTCGGCTTTTCCCGGTTAGGGGTCGCCACAGCAGAACTCTGGTCTGCTAATGATTGGCAGTAGATTTTTACGTGCCGAGTTGCCAGCCCTGATGCACAACCTTCAACGAAGGTATGCCCATTCACGCATGTCTCCACGCAGAAGACGCTCTAGCTGAAAATCGAACCAGACAGCGTCTTACTGTGAGGCGACAACACTATCGCACCACCACTACCGCAGTTAGCTTTGTGAGAAAGTATTGATTCTAATTAGAAGAGTCATTGGCTTTGTTTGCAGATGGTCTAGGAGTTCTCTGTGACCTGTTTTGCTATATTTTTAATAATTCTGTTGACTGGGTCCCCAAGAAAAGTTAACTGAACTTGTTTTGTGTTTTCTATACCTTTGGGGAGGAATGCCTGTAATGCTGCTGGACTCCCATTTTTCATTGTTGTCCCATTTCTCCACAGTGAAAAATAAGATTTTTATATATTTTAAACACCTTTATTAAGTTGTCACTCAAGGCATAAGCAACATGCATTATCTGAAAAGAAAATAAACCATTTTAACAGTTTTCTATTTAAATACAATGTACATCAATATATTTTCTTTGCTACTGTCATCAGTCAATTACAAAAAAATGCTAAATTTCTTCCTTCCTTTAAACCTCACTCCTCTTCCACCTGAGCATTGTTATGCATGTATTCTTCTCCGAATTTCCATTTACTTCTGTGTAATTTGCTTTTTCACTTTTCTAAATATACCTTTTCCAGTTCTTTTATCTCTTTTATAATATTCAATAACTAAAATACAGTTGGTGTAGACTATGATTTACATTTTCTAGTAATTGCTTTTTTTGGACAGCCAACAGAATTAAACTTAATAAGGTCTTAGGCAATTCAGATCCTGTATCGCAACTCAAAAGAATAATTTCTCTACTTACAGCTATTTGTTTACCTAATATCTCTGACAGAGTATTCTGCGAGGAACCTTTAAAATCTGCCAGCTCATTACAGTCTCAAAACATATGATCTGAAGTAGGATATTCATTTGTCTGCAACCTGTGGGTTATGGATCCGATATCGGATCCGAACCGGCATAGTTTTCCAGCTATGGATCCAAGCTCTCAGCTCCTCCCCTCACCCATAATGCCCTGCTCTACCCTCATGACCTCAGATCTTGTTTGCCGCGCTGGTAACTAGATGTGGATACATAGCTCTCAGCTAAGTAGACTATTTTCTTGTTGAAAAATAGAGAATTTTTTCTTTATTTAACAATTTTTGTGTGAAAGTTGTAGGTTTCCTGTTATTATTGACTGTTTTTAGTTTAATTTAATTTTCAGTAGTAATTTTTATTCCCTCCCCTCGCTGGTACGTAGAGTGTGTGTGAGGCCTGTGTGCTTCTTTTATTGTTTAAGTTACTTTTCTGTAACTTTAGGTTAAATTTATAGACTATGGCTGAACAGCCTAAGTCCATATTTTCTAAATGCTCCGAGTGTGGCCACAAGCTCTCACCGGCTGATGGCCACACTCGGTGTGTTAAGTGTCTTGGGGTTGAACACCTCACATCTGGTTGTTCCATTTGTGCAGGGTTCAACCCCAGGGCACTGAGGGAGCGGAGGTCCAAGCTGGTCTTGGCGGGTCTTTACCGCCGGACTCGCCTCCGACCTCCGCTCCTTCGGGGACTCCTGCGGCTGCAGTTGTTCCCCCTGTGGCACCCCCTCCTGCTCCTGGGACTCAAACTCCCGCTTCAGGACAGGAGAGGGATGCATCTAAAAAGGACCGGAGGGAGAAGCACCACAAGCGGCGGGCCGAGACCTCTGTTTCGGCCCCGCCAGCCAAGCGGGCTTCTCCCCCGGCTTCCTTGTCGGTGCGGTCTCCTCCTTCTCGGCTCCGGTCCCCTGTGTGCTTCTCACGTGGTCCTGAGGAGGAGGAGACCCGATCTCCGTCGAGGCTATCGAGGAGGCATTCCAGGCCTACCTCGTAGCCTCGTCGAGATCTACCCATAGCCTTCGGATGCTGATCTGGACCGGATGAGGAGGAGGTTCATCCAGGCCCAGATGCAGATGGGAGTGCTCTTGCCTCCCCCTCCGGGGAGCTCAACACCCTTTTAAGCCTATTGCTCCTTCTCCGACCCGCTACCCGGGTTCGGAGCAACTGGAGCCGAGCAGCCGGGCCGGGGAGGTCGGAGCCGATAGTACTTGGTACCGGATCCGACCATGCCCTCGAAAGTGCCGGATCCGATCTCGGAGCCTGGATCCGAGCCGGATCCGGGGATCAGTGCTCCTTCGGCGCCGTCTGTGTCGGAGCGCACTGTCGCCGGATCCGAGTGCTTGGCGCCGGCTCCGATCCACTCTTCGATCCGAGGGAGCCGATTGTCGGATCCTTTGATCGAGGTCGGCTCCCTTCGGCTTTTGATGTAGTGGAGAGGGCTCTGTTGAGGGTCTCCGGACCCCGGCACTTGCCGGCTCCGTCCCGCTCCCTCTGCACTGGGCCAGGCTTCCACCGTCCGGCCCCTGGGACAGCCCGCTTCTGTGCCCCAAGTTGCTCCCATGGAGCAAATTGCTGTTGCGAGGACTCCTCTGACAGCCCCCAGAGGAGGCCCTCGCAAGCATACGTGCAAAAGGAGGCACATTGACTCCCCGAGTCTCTCACTGAAGACACGGACTTGGAGGAAGGGAAGGCTCCCCACGGTCACCCCGAGGATGTCTCCTTCGAGATATCATGGAAATGCTCCGTATTAGGGGGTGGTCTGCCCCAAGTCTTCCTCGGACGAGTCCGTGTTCTTGGAGGCATTCAAGCGGGCCCGTCTACCTCTTGGGTGTCCCCTGCCGACCCCTGGTGGACCTTATTACCACCAGGGCGTGGAAGGAACCGGACACCATGGAGCCAATTCCCAAAAGACCTGACAGGATCCTTAGCCCGCCTCCGACAGGACCCATTGGAGTAAGGGGCCTCCTGTAGATGCCATGTTGATGGCGGCGGCCACAAAGAGGGAACTGGCTCAGGAGAGTCCCTCAGTCCACCCACCGAGCAAGGAGTCTCGATGATGGACCGCTTGGGGAAGCGGATGTTCAGTTCGGCGACCTTCTCGGTAAGGGCGCTGAACTATTTGGCACATGTTATTCGGATGCAGCGAGACCTTATTAAGGAGTACGCTGCATCCCCCCCTGAGTCCATTTCGGAGGAGGACAGAGCTCTGCACTCCACCAAAATGGCCACTCTTAGGTCAGTCACAAATACTTCTATGCGGCTACTCTCCCATGCTACGGAGGGCCGCTAGAGCTGCGGGACAGGACTGGTCACTAGACGCCAGGCCTGGCTCCGCCACTGCGATTTTTCTGAGCCCTTCAAGGCGCCGCTTGCAACGCCCCTTTGATGGTTCTGCTCTGTTTGGCAAGACCGTTCAGACGTTGACGCAGAGCGAGAACGACGGCAAGACGCTGTCTGCCGTCGGAATCCGCTTCTCTGCACCCCAGAGGCCCTATTCTAGGAACCAAAAGGGTCAGAACAAGATGTGGTTCCGAAGTCGCAGCAGTCCCAGCCTGCTCCGGACAACCAGTCCTTCCGTGGCAGAGGAGGACAGGGAGGACGCCGCCCTAGAGGCAGAGGGGCTCCCAGAAACTTCGGGTCCAGGGAACCTTTCTCTGAACGGCCCCCGCAGCAACCCTGAGGGGTTGCCCGACTGCTCTACTCTGGAGGCAGGCGGGGACGTTCGGGGCACCTAGCGGCATGGGAGTCCATAACATCGGACCGCTGGGTTCTCCAAATCATATGCAGGGGATATCGCATTCCTTTCCTTCACCTTCCAAAGATGAAGTCCCTCCCAGACGTACCACCCGGTCAAAGGGAGGCCGCTTTGGCAGAAATTGGCCATCTGCTAGAGAAAAGAGCCATCCAGCCCGTTCCCCAGACCAGATCGGATTAGGGTTCTACTCCAGGTTCTTTTTAGTGCCAAAAGACGGGGAACTAAGACCAATCCTAGACCTCTCTCTCTTGAATCTGGCAGTCCCCAAAGAAAAATTCAATGGTCACTCTACAATCTATTCTCCCCTTCTGGGAGAAGGCCACTGGATGTGCTCGATAGATCTCAAGGACGTACTACCACATCCTAATGGACAGGCGCTCCAGGAGGTTGCTCCGGTTCGGGCTGGGAGCCAGTCACTACCAGTTGCGGGTGCTTCCGTTTGGTCTCACCACAGCCCGCAGGGTGTTTACCAAAGTACTAGCAGTGGTAGCGGCCCACCTGAGGCTTCAGGGGTGCAGGTCTTTCCCTACCTGGACGACTGGCTCCTTACCGCCCCAACAAGGCATCTACTTCTCTCGGCGAGACTCCTTTCTCCATCTTGCTCCATTTCTGGGCATCACAATAAATACAAACAAGTCCAACCTGGCACCCACTCAGCTCTTAGATTTCATAGGGGCCAGACTAGACACAAGGAGTTTACGAGCCTTCCTCACTGCGGACAGAGTTCTAAATCTGCAGCTCCAGGTGCGGGCCATTCTCCATTCATGTTCTGTTCCAGCGGAGTTGGTCCTGAGGGCTCTAGGGTCCATGGCTTCGATAGCACTTCTTCCTCTTGCCAGGCTCAATATGCATTCTACAGTGGACGCTCTTAGTTCAGTGGTCATACCTTGCTCTCCCCATGCATCATCCCATAGCGATCAGCAAGGCTTGCAAGCGGTCCCTCTTGTGGTGGCTCCACTCCCCGGATCTCCACGAGGGTCGCCCATTTTGTGCTTCTCCCCTCTCGCCACGGTGACCACGGACGCCTCCCGCCTCGGGTGGGGGCACTTTGGGCCGGACAGTCCAAGGCACGTGGAACGATTCAGAGACCTTACTGCATATCAATGTTCTAGAGATGAGAGCAGTGCTCTTAGCGTTGCTAGCACTTCAGGACTTTCTTCCCTTGGGAACAATTGCGATTCAATCGGACAATATGTCTGTTGTCTGGTACATCAACAAGCAAGGGGAACAAGGTCTTACCCTCTTTGTCGAGAGGCCATGAGAGTTTGGGAATGGGCAATCTCCACCAATCGCTTTCTCATAGCAACGCACATTCCGGTCGGTCCAACATCCTAGCGGACAAGCTCAGTCGCACCATTCTGACCCCTTACGAGTGGTCTCTCAATTGTCAAGTAGCGAACGCATATTCGCACGGTGGGGAACCCCTTCATGCGATCTTTTGCTTCTCCCTCAAACACCAAGTGCGACAGTTTTTCGCTTCTAATACCTCCTCCGGAGGTACCCCAAGAGACGCTCTGGTGCATGCTTGGCCACCCGGTCTTCTGTATGCCTATCCACCCTTGCCTCTGATGCTGCAAGTTCTTCAGAAAGCCTCTCGGGTGGGTTGCAGAATGATTCTCATTGCTCCATTCTGGCCTCGACAGATCTGGTTCCCCTTCCTAAGGTCTCACTCGGTGAATCCTCCTTGGATTCTAGATCCCATTCCGGATCTGATATCCCATCCATCCTGCATTCCTCCTCCGAACCTGGACAACCTGAAGCTGACCGCTTGGCTGCTCCAGTTCCACTCTTGATAAGGACTCCCGGTATTTCTTCACCGGTAAAGGCTATTTTGGTGGCGGCTCATAAACCATCCACTAGAAAGGTTTACCAAAGCAAATGGAAACGTTTCTCTGTGTGGGCGGAGCGGCAAGGCCTAGATCCCTTCACGGTTCCTCTCCCTGTAGTGCTTGATTTTCTAACCTCTCTCTTTAATGATGGTGCCAGCAGTTCCACAGTCAAAGTTCAACTGGCGGCAATTTCTCACTATCACATTGGTCAAGAGTCTAATCCTCTTATGTCAGCCAAATTGTGCAAAACATTTCTTAAGGGTACTTTCCTTCTCAGGCTCCCTATAAAGCAAGCAGTTCCTCCTTGGGACCTTTCTTTGGTCCTACAGGCCTTGACCGCTCCCCCTTTCGAGCCCGCGGCTACAGTGGATCTCAAATTCTTGTCTTACAAGACAGCCTTTTGGTAGCCATTACATCAGCCAAGAGAGTTTCTGAACTTCAAGCTTTATCAGCTAAACCTCCTTACTTGGTATTTTATCCGGACCGTGTCTCCCTCAGGACCAACCCGTCCTTCCTTCCTAAAATCGCTTCTGAAGCAAACATCAATCAATCCATTAACCTCCCTGTTTTCTTCCCTAAGTATGAAAACAAAGGTGAATATAGGCTACACTCACTAGATGTTCACAGGCAACTAAGATTTTATCTCAACAGGACAGCTGGTCATAGGCAATCCGACCAGCTGTTTATTTCCTTTGCAAAATTCAATTTGGGCAAGCCAATTTCTAAAGTTTCTCTGTCCCGCTGGATTTCACAGTGCATTTTATTGGCTTATCAAGCGTCAGGAAGGCCCGCACCGGGGTGTTCATGCCCATTCAACCCGGTCAGTATCTACCTCGGCAGCCTTCAAGGCTAGGATTCCTCTAGATGATATTTGTGCAGCAGCCACGTGGGCTTCATCTCATACATTTATTTCTCACTATAAGTTGGATCTTGCATCTAGGGGTAGAGCATCCTTTGGCTCCGGTGCTCCGGAATATCCTTCCATGATGGCCGCCCAAGATTCAGGTAGCTGGGGACTCTGTCCCACAGGTTGCAGACAAATGAATATCCTACTTCAGATTTAGAAGTTATGTACTCACCATAACGTTCCATCTGAGTAGGTGTATTCATTTGTCTGCAACCATCCCGCCTCCTATCCCCTGGCCTTTCAGTTTCCTGCATATTCCTTGTTACCCTTTTGAGGGTATTGTTGCTTTGGCAAACTCGATCTGAGGTCATGAGGGTAGAGCAGGGCATTATGGGTGAGGGGAGGAGCTGAGAGCTTGGATCCATAGCTGGAAAACTATGCCGGTTCGGATCCGATATCGGATCCATAACCCACAGGTTGCAGACAAATGAATACACCTACTCAGATGGAACGTTATGGTGAGTACATAACTTCTAATTCTCAGTTACCTCTTTCTTCTCCATGACATCTCCAACATTTGCTATCTACCCAAAGAAAAATGTTTTGAAGTCTGCTTGGGGTTTAAAAGTACTTATGCAAATGCTTCAAAGCAAAGACCCTAAACCTTCTGGACTGGGCCGCATACTTGGGAGCCATATAAAAAATTGTTTTATCTTTAAACTTAATTTGCATATTAAGTCTGGTGTTTTGGATTTCATGGTAGTTGTTTCCAATGGATAATTGTTTCTGCTACTCTTCCTGTATTGCTGGTAATTCCCTAAAAGTCAGAAATCTTCTATTTATTTTCTAAAATTCGGACATGTTCTCATACGTTGAGAAAATAAGACAGGCCTTTAAGTTTTTTGGAATAGTTAGAATTCAGATGCTGTTAAGAAATTCATTATGTAGTGCCTGCTTGCCTGTTGCTCAGAAAGTGTTTATTTAGTGAAGGTATTTGTGTATTATACGTTGTGCCTTCACTATTCATTCATTTTGTTAATATATTTCTTTAGTAATTGAAATAAAGTATGATTTGTTCAGAAGGGTCATATAGAGATCTAAATGCTATTGTGTACTTAGTAGTTTAGTTGGATGTTTGGCTTATCAGTTGTAAGGATTTTGTTGGACAGATCTGCTCCTCATGTTTTTGAGTATAGCAGCTGGCATCAATAACACCCTGGTAACTTGAGCTGTAAATTATTGATTTTTAATTGCATTATTCTGTGATTGGAAATATTCTAGAGTTGTCCCTTTTCTTTTGTTTGGCTAGCTGCTATAGCCCCCATATTAAGCCTCCTGACTTGATGCTCTGAAAAAGGTGATTAGCAAACAGTTCCACTACTTTCTAGAGATCTATGTCTTACTGCCTGGTACCTTAGGTTGGTTATTTTATTAGTTTGTTTAATGTGACCAGCTTAATCCAACTAGATATGGCTTATTTGCATGGGAAAACAGGGATGGAATTTTACTAACTGAGGATAATTTGTCCAGCATACCAGACAAATTCCCCTTTTTGTTTTGGTATTTAGTTAAATTTGATCATTGGATTGAAATTATTCTAATTTTAGTCCTTTACCATATCTTCTGAGATGTGAGCAATGACAAACCCAAAACAGATGCGTCTGACTTGTTGAAAGCTTTAGGTTTTGTAGAACAGGCAGCTCTATTGAAGGCATTGTCTACCTTGGAACAGATATGCATGCCATAGGTTTAAGGCAAACTGAGATATATTAGGATGTGAAGTGGGCTACCAGTACTTTGATGCCTGCAAAATATACAGAGGCATTTTACAAGTTCTGGAGCCTGTAGTTCTAAATTGCTTTATTCCATGCATGATGACTTTGCATTTCCCAGTGTAGTGGCAAAGATCTAGAGCTTGAAGTTTGAATCCATCAGGCATATTCCCCGAAATGTCACCTTTAAAAAAGGGTACTCAGAATTTACTTTGCCATTGTTTGGCATTTAGTTAGTTTAGTCAACTGCTTGTGTACTTGACTTTTTATCGTCTCCTCCCATCTGTCCTTGTCTGTCACTGGCCAACTGCTTGTGTACTTGACTTTTTATCGTCTCCTCCCATCTGTCCTTGTCTGTCACTGGCCAATTTGCATTTTCCACACACTTTGCACTCAACAACATAGCATTGCCACTCCTGTGCCATCTTTTAATGTGATTTTTTTATGCAGTTGTTTACTACTCAGATGCAAACTGTTGTCATTGGCACTACCGATTATTGTGGTGTTTGCAAGTACACAAGAAATGACACTGCTGCTTAAACTGAAAAATAATCTTGACCACTGTTTTAATTAAAAACTGCAAATGCTTTCTGAATAATCGGATGTTGACCACCTTTTTATATGAATGCTCATATCACTACTACTCAAAACTGCTTTATATATTGATTGTATTACTCCTCTTGGACTCTTGGTTCTTAACAGATGCTATTGCATTAAATGCCAAGAATTGCTTTGTATGTTTTGTCTCACTGTTGATACTTTTCTTATAGTAAATGATTGTAAGATGATGTGCACTGTGCAAATTATTTTGAATCTTACTCTCTGGCTGCCTTGAAAGCAGGTAATGTCTGGTCAGATTGCCATTGTAAAAATTGGGTAAATAAGGTTTCAATTCTTGGCCATATTCTCATTTACATCTTTGTTAAATCAGGCAGCAAATTAAGAATGCTTCAGTACACCAGTGAAGATGTTTTTCTTTTCTAATCTTCATGGTTGAAACACAGTATTTTATTTGCAAACTTTGCATTTAAGTCCTAGCTGTTAGATAGTAAATCGCTCACATTCATGCCAAGCAGTTGTGGTTGTAGGTGACTTTAAATCTCCCAAAAAATACCTCTCGACTGTGCCGATTTTTGACTCCGATTTTTTTCTGTTCCTCATAAAGTGTGTGGTTTTCTGACAAATCACTGAGGACTGAGGTCACAAAATAATGACAGACATTTGAGTTTTTCAGACTTCACATCTTTCTGAAAATGCATTCTAACACAAATTCAAGTGGCATTCCAAGTTTATATGAGCAATATTTAAAATCTGTCCATGTTTTTGGCCTTTGTTCCCATATTATTTTTGACTTTGTCCAGATTTCTTTCATTAAATGGTTGAGAGAAATGCCCAAAAATATTGTTTCGTTGTTTTCAAGCTTCATTTTCCCTGTTTAACCTGTTGAAATTGTGACACTATATAAATACCTTGCAGTACTTTTATACCAGGAGCTGATCTTATATGCTTGCATCCATTTTTCTGCTGCTTCAGCAGTCCATCAGAAAACTAATAATGCTCCCCATAACATCCTGTTTTTTCACCATGGATTGTACTTAGCAGTTAATTTTATTTCTGCCTTGTCGGGCTGCAATTAGTAAAGTTCCATTATTCAACCTTAGCAGATTTGAAAATGTATCAAGTGCACTGTAATATTAATGCCATATACCACCAGCTACACCAGACATATTGCTGGGACTTTTATGGAATTCTCTGAACTTTACACTGTGGCCTAAGGCTTGTTCAACAATTTATGTACTGCTAGCTTCTTCTAAAGTAAAAAGCATGCACAGTTTGGTACCACCTGAAATATGTGTTCCCCATCTGTTAAAAAGGGAGTGCCAAATTTCTGTTATAAGGAAGTGCTTATTTTTTATAACTTTGTGTGTGGGTGATGGTAATATTGTTCATTGCACCGTATTATGTCATATGATGATGAATGTGTTATGCTGAACTTTCAAGTGTGTGAATTTACATTCATAATTGTGCATGCGGATAAATGCCATCATGCCATTTTTGCATGGAAATTGTAACTTTGAAGGAGTTGTATAAAATTAGGATGGTATGGGGACATATCTTCAAAATGTGTGGCACAGAAGGTTGCCATTTTATGACTGTATTTTTCAACTATTAAGTCAGAAGTGTAGTTGAGCTTGTGGTGCTTTGGTATGTTATATTTTCCAAACCACATATCGATAGAACACACTCGACACAACCCATGACAAGTGGAATAAGTCACGCGCACTCACCTCCTGCTCTTAATTTTTGTTTTTGTCATTCATCTGCTCTTATGATGGTGTCAGAGACTACATTTATCATGGCTTTGCTTTTTGTCTTTTCTACTTTTTTATGAGGAAATTTCTCCATGTACCTGTCTTTTTCATCTAGAGTTTGTCTTCCTCTGTTTTTCCTTTTTTGACTTTCTGCTTTAGTTGATTTTATTTATTTGTTTCTTGACTGAGGCAGTGGAATTGTCAGCAAGGACCCATTTCAGGCATCATGTAGGCTCGTATGAGTAAACATGCTTCCAAGCAGTCAGTAATGCAGCTGCCCACAAATGTAGGAAAACTTATGATCTGATGTTATTCTCATTCATTCCTCAATTGATGGGGTTTTGGCTCCAACTCAGCCGCTTCTACCTAGATCATTGGACCCTAGAACTCTCGAGCTTCTTCCCTTTACCCACAATGCCCCACCAGCCAAATGTACAGTAGATCTCCTTTGCCACCATTAGGTATCAGATGCAGATTCCTTTGCTCTTAAGCGTTTTTTTTTTTTTTTTTTTTTTTTTTTTTTAGTGTTTATTGGATATTTCCATCTTCCTGGTGTACTGAGTCAGTTCATTTTTGTCTTCTATTTTTCATTTTCCCCCTTCCCATAAGTTAGTGACTTAGATTTCGTAAGTACCTTGTATATTTTAGATAGAAGACCCTTTCCAATTATATTCTGGTTCATTAGAATAATGAATAAATCAATGAATGTGGGGGGGGGGATTCTAACTATTGGATTCATTAGATTAATCTTATGTTCAAACAGTTGTCTGCAATTTTGAATTTCTAACCACATGCCTTTGCTTAACGAAGACTTAGTAATGATATGGTCAACATTTTGTAACTTCCCATTATCTAGTAATTGATACCAGTATAACATGTTTTTGTCTTTAAATGTATTAATACTATTTTGAGTGTAGGCAATTGGAAGTACAAAGGAAATCCATGCTTTATATTCAGGGTTCCTGAAAATGAAATGTTTAAAGTTGGTTATTATAATATTAATATAATAAGAGTTAACTGGTTTGTGTTTGTTTTCTGTAAAATAGTCTTTTTCTAATCAATGAAATTTATTAGTAGCTATTGTAGTATGATATGATTTTGTTAAATTGTTGGGTTTACTCCAAATACCTCCCTGAATACCATTCCATTTGGCATTATAGTTGTTATTTAAACAATAATTTACTGTCTTAACAATTAAGGATAAGGAATATAATTTTAAATTTGTAAGACCAATACCACCCAATTTCCATTTGCTAATGTGATGGTTTAAAGCCAGTCTAGGCTTGTTAGGAAACCATAAAAATGTTAGAAACAAAGAATTATACTCTCTTTTATATTTTTGGGAATGGGAGGGATAAAGTTTGTGTTATGTATAGAATTTTGGAAGGGTAATCATTTTAATTAAGGAAAGTCTCTCATATAGTGAAAAAAATATTCCATTTATTAAGAGTTTGTTTTATGGAATTTATTATAATTATGGATTATCATATCTTTATTATCAGACAAGATTATCCCCAAGTAAGTAATTTTAACATCTTTCCCAATCTATTTGCGTAATTTATCTATTTTATTAATATTATAATTAACAGGTAGTATTTTTAGCCTTATTCTCATTAAAACTGAGTCCTGACTTCTTCTGAAATATTTCTATTGCTTGGAATACTGCAATAAGAGAAGAAATACAATCCATCAAAGTTAATAGAATGTCATCTGCAAATAATTGTATTTCAGAGATTAAATCATTATTTATTAGTATGCTTTGATGTTTTTATTTGATCTTATATAATTTGCAAAAGGTTCCATAACTAAAGCAAGAAGCAATGGGGACAAGGGACGATTAATGGTTGTGTCCCATTGGTTGAAGTCCGTTTTAAAAAGAGAATGTGGTTTTTATTCTTTGTATCATTGTCTGATGAAGCGGCAGTAATAGCCGTGAAAGCGCTTACATTTTAAATAAAGAGAACTTTTTATGCATTATTTCTGCTGTGGGCTGCTCACCTTTGCTTTTTCTATGTTGTGCCATTCATCATTTTGGTGATTTCGTTGGGTGAAGCTCTTGTACCGCTGGTGTATAGCACGTTGGACTTTTGTACAATTTATTTGGAACCAGAGGTAACCATGGCGGAAGGAGCTGTTAATCCTGTGGCAACAGCTTCAACAACCGAAAGGGAGATTTTTATGAATGAACGAGAAGCAGGAAGGCTAACTCAATTACTTGCAATGGATGTTAACCCGTTGTTGGATTACAGACCCGTTAATAATACTGGAATCACGAATTCAGAGGTGAGGAACGATACAATGCTATTTAATGTACGTAAAGAACTGTTCAAGCTTGAGGACTGTTTACATAAACTTAAATGCTTACAGCTGCAACAATATCATTTTGAAGCCTACTTGGAACTACGTATAGTTCCTTGTGGCCTGAGGATTCTCAAAATGCCAACTTACGGTGAACAGCAATCGGGATTTACTTAGTAAATGGCAGAATTTAAATTTAGAACTGAGTTTCAGCTACATGAGGCTCCTAAATGTGTTTTTTAAACCAGAAGAGGATCGCCTTATTGAACAAGTCTCTTGCATGCAGAACGAACTTTACGATAAATTTCCACATGAGCTTTTGGACACTAAATTGTGTCAAATACTAGATACTGTAGCAGCCTTTGAATGGAGAACTTTACAACAAAAGCAAAAGAAACTGGATAGAGATCTATCCGATTTCTCTAGAGGGCATGTCTTCACCTGGTCCAAACCTAATAGAAGGCAAGAATCTAATGTGACTGGGACAGTAGTACAAGAAAATATTTTTGTAGATGCCACAGAAACAACTGCGCATATCAGCTGTGACTACTAATGTGGTTTCTGCTGAAGGAACTGATAAGCATATTGAGTCTGCTACAACTAATTTATCTCAAATAATGGATGGCATTAAGCATATACCTGTTAATGCAACTACAGGAATTAATTCAGGTGCACGAGCTAAAAGAGCGCCTGATTTTTCTAAACATCAACCCATGAGTACTTCTAGAAATGAAACCTCTATGGAGTCTGCAACTAATAATAGAAGTGGTTTTTCACTCCCTTTTGTGATTGGGACACCAACACGAGGACATTCGCAGAGCCGTGGAAGAAACAAAAGGAAACTGAATTCAGATGTTACAGAGAATCGGTCATTGAAACGCCTATGGCAAAAAACAGTGACTCACTACTTTGGAATATTTCTTGCCGCAATTTGAGTGAAGATGAAACCTCTCTTTTAAATCGAGGTATGACTTTCATTCCTACACAGCTAACTGAAAACTTTTACTCGAAATGTGATGTTAAAAAAACATTTTAAATCTGTAGATGATGCTGTTACTAACAGTGTATGTAAGGCATATAGGAGACCCAGTAGATTTATTCCACCTAACAATGCTACGGTTGAAATTTTTGAAAGGAAATGTGAAGATGAGATTATAGCTCTATTCACTAATAGGAAGATGGGGAAATCTAACTGTAATTTAACATATAATGAACAACAAGCATTAAAATCTTTAAGCATGAATAGTTCTATTATGATTAAAGCAGCAGATAAGGGGGGCCCGGTAGTCATAATGAATAGAAGCTACTATGATGTCAAGCCTGTACAGCGGATGCTTAATGCTACTGAAACTTATGTACAGATTATTAAATCTGATGTTGAAATTATCAGGTTCTGTTGTGGCACCACCTTTGTGGAGCAGGATGACTGTTGCTGTGCGCCATTCTTTGGGTACATAGCCTGTGGTAAGGTTGAGTCTGAACAGTGAATGTAGGTGAGTAATTGAAACTATTAGAGAAAGTATATGGGAAGGTGATATAGAAAATAGGGTAGAAACAAGAGAACTAAAATGGATTATCAGGATGAGAGGTAATAAAGGGAAAGGACTGAATGATAACATTTGTATCAAGCCTGTACTTAAAAATAGTGTGTTTAGATGAATGTAGTGTTTTATACACGTTTGTGTATATTATATATTTATATACATATGTATGTGTTTGTTACAATTCAATTGATTTATGTCAGTATTGTTTTTTAGAAAATATCAGTTTGCATTTTTATAGGTAACTATGAGAAAGCGTCACAGCTATAAACTGATGAGTTAATTAGTTGACTAATTAATGGTCATGTCCCATTGGTTGAAGTCCGTTTTAAAAAGAGAATGTGATTTTTATTCTTTGTATCATTGTTTGATAAAGCGGCAGTAATAGCCATGAAAGTGCTTACATTTTAAATAAACAGAACTTTTTATGTATTACTCCTGCTGTGGGCTGCTTCACCTTTGCTTTTTCTATATTTTTTTATAAATGTTTTAATTAGATCTTATGTATCCCTTGTTGGTTTGTGTTGATCAATCTTATTAAAATCAGACCTGAAAACATCCAGAATACATTTTATTTCATAAACCTTCTTTTTACTACCAGAGGAGTATAATTCTTTGATGTGGTTAGATTTAACAATTAAATAAAGTGCGAAAACTGGAACCAGTCAACAAATCTTAAAAGAGCAAACAGTCTGTTCCACTCTGCACGGACCACGTACACACCGACACTTAAGATGTATAAAATCACGTATTTAATGAATAATGTACACACAACGTTAAGCGCTTTCATCTAAATTACTTAGACTTCTTCAGAACAATTCATAACATTTACTTCCCAGTTTAAATACATCATACAACCTATCAGAAAGATTATGTTGATTGCAAACAATTAACCATTTAAAGTGCCAGTGTGCTTCTACTTAATACCATCAGTCCTAAAATGTATTGTTATATGTTAAAAACAAACAAAAGTCATATTACTACATACATAAATATATAAGAACATATTAAACCATCTCAATACACATTTTGCTAAAATCATTATGCCTCTTCAGATGTATAATATCTGATTAATTTAGCCTCATTGACCTATATCCTACCTTACTAACTTACATTTTCTAAAATAGGTCTTACAGATATATGGTCATTTAATCCAGGGGGGGATGAAGCATTTAGTTTAATTTGCCATCTGGCTTCTAACTCACCTAATTTCTTTTTAATACACCCACCCCTTGGATTTTCCTTGGCTATATCTAAAATACCAAAATGAAAGACGCTACAATCATTATTCTCTACTAAGTGTCTCCATAAAGCATTATTTGTATCTTTTTTCTTTATGCTGTAATAGTGGTTATATATCCTTTGTCTAAGGCATCTGCCTGTCTTTCCTATATAGTAACAGGGACAGTTAGTGCATTTTGCCAAATACACTAAGTGCTGCGTTCTACAATTTCCTTTTTTATACATAATACTTGTATGATTTATGTCTTCGAGTGTAATATTCTTCTCATTTGTAATATATTTACACTGGTTACAAGTACCACATCTTGTAGTCCCTTTGCTGTCCATAGTGCTACTAACTTTTCCCTTTTTCCTTTCAAACTCATTTTTAATATTATATCCGTTTCTAGAAACAAATCTGGGTATTTTCCCAACTATTTCCTCTATTTTTTTGTCTGTCCTTAAAATGTTCCAATTTTTGGAAATAATATTCTTAACATCTGCACTCCATGGGGTGTGTTGTATTATACACGCTCTGGTGTATTCAGTGCTGTCATCTTTATTTTTGGCATTTGCACTATTTCCTATATTTAATGGGCCTCTTCCAATGAGAGGTATATATTTTTTACCCCATTCATTTCTTACATAACCTGTTACATCCATAACCAACCAACTTGGATATCCTCTCTGTAGGAACATGTCCCCTATAACCTCCAATTCTCTTAAAAAGTCCAGGTAGTCAGATGTCATCCTGGCTGCCCTGATGCATTGGCCTTTAATTATGCTTCTTTTTTGGCTCAAAGGGTGACAACTAGTGTATTCCAAATATCCATTACTAAATGTTTCTTTCCTGTATATTCTTGTCTTAATTTTCTCATTTTCCACTATGATGTATGTATCTAAATATGCCATGATTTTAGTATCTATATTAAACGTAAAATTTAGCCAACTGCATCTGGAATTTAGATAACTTTTAAATTCCTCCAGTTCTTCTTGAGTACCCTTCCAAATTAAAAAAACATCGTCCAAGTAACGATAATAGCTTGACATTTTAGTGTGCCATTTTGTTTTTAATATATATTCTTCTTCCCAATCATAAAGATAGAGGTTAGCGAAAATGGGAGCACAGGCTGCCCCCATGGCCACACCTCTAATCTGTGTATAATATTCTCCTTCAAACAGGATGTAATTATATTTCAAAATTATTTCCACAAATTCCAAAATAAGTCTCTTCCTGTCGCTTGTTAGGTACCTTGCCTTATTCAAACAATTCTCCAGTCTAACCAGTCCTTCTACTTGAGGTATACTGGAGAACAGATCCACTACATCTATCATAACCAGTATGCTATTAGACATTACCATTTCATTTTTGAGTCTTCCTAAGAAGTCCCAGGAGTCTATGATAATATGCTTGATGGAGGTGTAAATTGGCTTCAACCAAACGTCCACCACCTTCCCAAAATTAAATGTTTTAGACTGATTTCCAGATATTATAGGGCGAAACAGAGGGTCAAATAACTCTGTGTGTACCATGGGTATGCCTATTATTGTGCTTATAATGGGACATTCCACTTTTAAATAACCATATAAGTCCATACCAATCCTTTCTTCAACCAACAAATCTTCAAGATACAAATTGATTTTATTGTATCCTATATTCACTTCATTACGAGATGATATACAATAATTTCCTGAATTTAACAGTATTTTATTTATTTTATTTTTATACTCCTCTTGATCAACTATAACAGTCCCACCCCCTTTGTCGAGCTTCATTACTCTTATCCTACTATTACTTTGCATTTCTCTCAAAGCTGTCACTTCCTTAGTGTTAAGATTGTATTTCACTTTAGCTGTACTAATCTTATTATTGTAAACATAAAGTTCGTTAAGCACCATTTTTTTCAAACATGCCTAAGGTTACATGGGGGGGGGGGGCATACACACTTTTTTTCTTGAACTCACTCTTAGTCTCATTTTTACTATTATTATTGAATAACATTGCCAAATTTAGCTTTCTAATATATTTCTTAACATCTATGATGGCATCTTCTACCTTAAATTTCTTAACTGGAACGTATTTCATTCCTTTGCTGAATAAAGTGAAATGTTCTTCCTTTAACTCCATGTTGGTATAATTATGAATAAAAAACTGCTTGTATCCACTAGTAATATTGTTGTATTTTACTATCCCTTCTTCCCTCCTTGGGGGTATTGGTTCTTGTACCCTTCTATGTTTCTCCTCTGATTCATATTTTGTTTGTAGTATATTTGTTTTTGCCTTTTGTTGGCTCCTTCCCTTTCTACTTCTTCTTCTAAAAAATCTTCATACTTATTACAAGAATTGTGTCTATTATACTGGTACCTATAAGTACTGGTATTTCGGATACCTTTCCATTTATTTTGGTTCATTCTACCTTTCCCCATATGCACTTGTTCCCATCTGTAAGCGTTCCCCATAGCGTACTGCTCAAGGTCCCTATCATACTTCTTACATTTCCTCTCAAAAAGTTTGTCGACCTGATTCTGTACCCATACGTATTGCGTGTTCAGGCAATATTCAAATTTGTCATATAATAAATCATTTGCAATAGTTTCATTTAAAACATCTAACTCATTCATTAACGCACATTTTCTTATCGTTACAGTTCATAATGAATCGCATGAACTTGAAACCAAAGTCGTCAAACATTTTTGTACATTCTAATACAACTTCATCATTTAATTCAATACCCATCGGGTATTTAAAGAACCAAAGCCCCATAGGTACTATATTAGTGTCCAAACATTTCTTTAGGTATCCATTTTCTAGTTGTAAACTTTTACAGATTTTTAACTTCTTCCCAAAATCGTACATTAAATCTTTAAGTGTCTTATTTTCACTATTGCTCTCAGTACCATTGTCCTTCCGATTTGCACCAAAATTGCATTTCGTATCAAAGTCAAAATTAGAAGCAAGAAAGTTACTGAAACAAAACTTATTGGTGCCTGTGTTTGTATTACTCCTATTGGGAAGGTTTGTAACAATACCTGGACGTTGTGGGTGAGACCCTATGGTACAAGTCCTTTTGGGCGGAATCCGTTTGGGTTTAGCCCCGGAAATATTGAAATCTGCCTCCGATCCATACTCCATGCCTCCGGTCGTCCTGTCTCGTCGACCTGCTGCTAGGGAATGGGATCCATTAGAGGTGCTGTTTCTCCGCTCGTCCTTCTCACCCTGCCCATTAGGAATCGGGTCTCCATTACCGTTTGGACTATGCGTACATAATGACATCACAGGCTCGCTTCCTTTGGTTTGATGTGTGGGCTGGCTTATTAAATCAATAAGCCTAGTTAGTTCCCCTCTCATAATAGCCATCTCCGACTGGATACTTTACATTTCATCTCTACGAGGGGAAAAAATAGATGGCAATTCGTCCAACAAGTCCATGCTGGATAATCCAACTACTAAATAAAGTGCGAAAACTGGAACCAGTCAACAAATCTCAAAAGAGCAAACAGTCTGTTCCACTCTGCACGGACCACGTACACACCGACACTTAAGATGTATAAAATCACGTATTTAATGAATAATGTACACACAATGTTATGCGCTTTCATCTAAATTACTTAGACTTCTTCAGAACAATTCATAACATTTACTTCCCAGTTTAAATACATCAAACAACCTATCAGAAAGATTCTGTTGATTGCAAACAATTAACCATTTAAAGTGCCAGTGTGCCTCTACTTAATACCATCAGTCCTAAAATGTATTGTTATATGTTAAAAACAAACAAAAGTCATATTACTACATACATAAATATATAAGAACATATTAAACCATCTCAATACACATTTTGCTAAAATTATTATGCCTCTTCAGATGTATAATATCTGATTAATTTAGCCTCATTGACCTATATCCTACCTTACTAACTTGCATTTTCTAAAATAGGTCTTACAGATATATGGTCATTTAATCCAGGGGGGATGAAGCATTTAGTTTAATTTGCCATCTGGCTTCTAACTCACCTAATTTCTTTTTAATACACCCACCCCTTGGATTTTCCTTGGCTATATCTAAAATACCAAAATGAAAGACACTACAATCATTATTCTCTACTAAGTGTCTCCATAAAGCATTATTTGTGTCTTTTTTAGATTTAACAATCATTTTTGTTCTAGTGGCCGATTTATGCACGGATTTAAAATTTATGGAGTAATTAGTTATTTTGTCTTTTCTAAATTTGCCATAGTTTTATGTTCTAAAATTTCTAAATATTTACTATTTAAGCTATTTATTTTTTCTGTTTCCTTTTTGACTATCTAATTTTAACTTGTCAGTTTTCTCCTGTAATTCTTTAAATTATTTTATATGCTTGCATGAAAGTGAGAGTGATATTGATTGAGACATTATTTTACACTTGCTAAGCATCACTCACTTTTTTGGTATTTTAAGTTTCTTGTTTCAGTAAAATGGAATGTCAATAAAATTATGCAACTTTAACATGTCATAACCCATATTATTTTTTACAAGAGCAGTTACTTTAGTGCAGCAAGCATACTGTGATGGTGGAATTATGCATGCCTGTTAGTCTAATGTTAGATTCCTGTTTAATAATTGCCACTAATTAGCTAAAGTGGCAAATTTATGTAGTAATATCAAACCCAACAATGGTGTTCTGTAGGTGTATGGTGCAACTGCAAAAATGTTCCTTTTGGATGGCTCTACCCGTTTCACATGGTGTTGTGCTAATGATGTGTGATATTTGTTAAGTAAAATTAATTTTAAAATGCTGACTCCTTTCAGCACACACTAGTGGATTCCATAGGGATTTTTTTATGAATGAGACTATGGGTTGATTTTTCGTGGTGATAGATTCCAGGGCATTATAGCAATGGATAATATCCATAAAATCATAAAATGCCACTGTGTATACTATTTATTTTCTGTAAATCTTATGAAAGGGAATTCTGTCTGGTCTTTACATGCACTCTTAGGAGAAAAGGGTATTTGCAATGTTGTAATCAGAAATACTGACAGCATTTCACTTAAATGCCAGAACCATATTTCTTAACCTCAACACAAGATTTCTAGACAAAGACAGCAATAATGGCATGACAAAGGTCCATTATCAGGGACAGTTTTTAAATGTTGCTCTTAAAACTTAGAAAGTTGCTAAAATAGCACATTTTGCATTAGCATGCATTTTCTGAAGGATATGAAGTTTACAACTCAAGTGTCTGTCAAGTCCTTCATTTGCCAGAAAAAAATGCAAATTTTATGAGTTGTAGATTACAACTACAAGGCAAACATTTGGACCTTCTGTGATTTTTCTATACAGTTGAAAGGTATGGTCAGGACAGTGTGCTAACCTAAGTACAGAAATGTTTTGGTTGTGAGTTATTAGCTAGTGTTTTGATGCTGCATTTGTTCCAGCCTTAAGTGCCATTATACAATGCCCCCCCTCATTAATATTCCAAAACGTGCACGCTGATTGGTCAGTGTGCACTTTGTAAATCAGAGTTATAGTAATGGAAAAAGGTCCGGTCACCCGGACTTTTTCCATTAGTATAACCTTTTTTTTAACAGCAACGGAGAACGCAAGATCTCCGTTGCTTGTTACAACCTGTCTCGCCATGTTAAACGAGTTTAACATGGTGCGACAGCCTTTAAAAAAAGCAACGGAGCATCTCTGTTGCTTTTTTTAAAGTTGTGTCGCTATGTTAAACCCATTTAACATAGCGAGACACTTTAAAAAGCAACGGAGATCTTGCTTTCTCCGTTGCTTTTTTCAAAACTGTTTCACTATGTTAAATGGGTTTAACCTAGCGAGACAGCTTTAAAAAAAGCAACGAAGATTCTACGTTGCTTTTTTTAAAGCTGTCTCGCTATGCTTTCTCCGTTGCTTTTGCCCACAGCTCTGATGTACTGCATAAATGTACGCATGCGCAGTACATCAGAACTGCCGCAGAATACCCAGACAGCTGCGGAAGGGCAGTAAGGAGGCATTATACAATGCCATTTTTTAAGAAAAGTAATTATTTTTTTTCTTAAATAATGTCATTGTATAATATATAATTGTTTGGCCACTCTGGTTTCGCCCTCGTGACTAAGCCACACCAACTGTGGTTAAATCCAGCATTACCCACACCCAGGTGTGGGTTATTGCTGTAATAACCCTCTATATTTCCCCTATTTTTCTGAACTAGTCCTTTTACCCTTATCAAACATTTGCAATATAAATTGCTACTGTTTTGTAGGAGTTGTTTGAAAATGTACATGATTTAATAAAACCAGTTATCGCCATGGCTGCAGAGATGAATTCATCATTGTGTGGATGCTTCATTTATTCACACTGTTGGTTTAACTTGTTCAGTTGCGCACAGGAGCATCAACAGAAAGTGCTGCCTCTTTGTGTGTGTCTCTCTCTCTGTCATATAATCTATATGCAAGCTGATACTGTTAAACTTATAGAGAAAGGCCTGTAAAAACTTTTCTCCTCAGTCACTTGAGTTTCTTGTTTTATCATATGTATGATGCATTGTGGATGACCAGGAAAATATTCATGTTTACTTCCTCCTAGCTGTCATTTTCCTACTGTCCATACCCCTTTATGTCCTGCTTTATTTTGGTGTAGCATGAATTTGTTTTTGTCATCATTAACTCAATCTAACTTTTTCCAGTAGTTGAGCTTCATATATCCTCAATGTCACTTCACATAGTTTCCCATATTGTAGCATCACTGCTACTTTTTTCATTCAGGAACATTTCAGTTTTTATTAAGTGGGTGTGAAGGATATTATCTACCCTCTGCTGTTTTTGACTTTCTTTAAAAAAACTTGCAAGGTTTTGCTGCATCTTTTGGGGAAGTCTGACAAAAGTCAGGTCAGGCCTGGTCAGACCTTACTTTAGGCCATGAACTTGCTAGCTAGAGACTTTAATTGGTCTGTTGGGGCCAGCTAGCCTAATGCAGCAGACTGAAACTGACTGTTTCATCACACAACATTCTATTTCCCTACAGTACAGGCATGGGTCAAACCAGATGTGAGCTCTATAAAAGTCTGTCAAAAATTAAATTGAGGAATCCCAAAGGAATTCTTGCTTTTGGAAATAGTACATCATTTAAGAGAGATCTAGCAAATGCGGAGAGGAAGAACAATAAACTACACATGAAGGAACAGGATAAGTGGATGCAGACGCAGCAAAGCGGGGGATTTAAACTTGAACAGAGTGGTCTGATGAGAACATTTCTAGAGAATGACATGCTGAAGTACAATGTACTCGTAATTCTAAAGGACAGTACTTTTCTGTTTCTGTTCACAGTCAAAATTGTGGATGGAATTTAAAGGACATCATAAAATGTCTAGCCCGGAAGCTTATTGTTTAGACTCTGCTTAAAGTGTTGCATTGACCACTGTTTTATCACAGTGTACTTTATCCTTCCTTTGAAATATTTTTGTTTTCTACTTGTTTTTTTTATTTTTTTTTACCCCACTGCCTACTGCCCATCAAGCCCCTCCACAGAGGACTCGAGTCCATTTATTCATCTAGTGGTGGGAAATATCCAGAAGCAGTAGGATGAGAGCTATCCTGAGGGGCTTTCATTCATGCAGACATTAAGGTGTGTGTGCAGTCTCCATCATCCCAGGAGTAAGAAAACTTTGTATAGTTCCTAGCCCCACCCTGGTTTTGCAAGGGTGGGCTAACCTCTATCACCACTAGGATTCCTAATACTCGTGACGGTGTGCAAGTCCTTTGTGCACTGCAGCACTGCCCTTTCTTAGAGAGGTTGTGGCTCTGCATTTCCTGCTGCACCTCACCTTCCCCCAGGATGGACACTCCCATCGTCCCCTGCCAGCACCAGCAAGCACCAGAGCCACTAAATATACACAGGTCACCTGGGCTATAGTGAGGGTTTTATCTCTTTACAAAACCGATAATTGTCAGTTGTTTGTGCTCAGTTGCGTTGCATGCAGATGTAAAAGTGTTTGCATAAGTGTGTGAATGCCCATGTGTTGTTTGCCGTTTATGTCTACAGTTTCTGGGTTCTCAGTGTAGTATAGCTTAATATTTCTGTGAAACATTTCATATTATGAAACTATATACAGCTGTCATTTTTATATTTTTATTGACTAGATATCAGTACAGCCTAATAAAAGTTACTTGTATATTCATCTATGTGTATATATACCTTTGGGCAATGATAATGTTCGATGTGCAAACATACAGCTACCATTACATATTTGACTTAGGGTTGTTGTGTGGTGTCCTGTGTTTTAGTAGAGAGAAAAGGTGTCCTGGATTCTGACCATTCTTGCTTTTTAAATTTTCCTTCCAGAACTGAAATCCTCATGTTCTGAGTAGCATCTGTAGTCTGTTGGGAAAGGACAAGCATAATTCCTAGCAGAAACATGCTCTGGGTTTTTGGTGTGTGTGTGTTATCTGAAGCTGTTTAGTAGGACAAAAGCTTTTGTGAAGTCATATGTATCCATTTAAAGAGTCTGTTTTTAAAGACATGCCAAAAAAATTAATTCTACCTTCTGTCTCGTTAAGCTCTCACTTTTTAATTCATTCACTTCAGTTGAAGTCTGGAGGTTTGTAGTCTAACTTCCAGTGATTTTTTTCGAGATTTTTGACAAAAATCAAATTATAATAAAACAAATAGCAGCACCGCTGAGCAAAACAATGGAGGATGTCAAGAAGACAAAACGGATAATAATCCTGATAATATTCCTAATGCAACGACCAGTGGAAGTATTAATCCAGCGACCAGTAAAAATATTACTCCAAGGACAAGCAAAGTTGATAAAAAACAGGTTTATTATAAAACAGGTTAGCGCTTTCGCAATAGCTTCATCAGACCTAATCACATAAACCATCAGAGATCAGTGCTTTAAATAAGCAAAAAGGCGCCAAAAGCACATCGACATCTTAAAGATACATAGCTCATAAAAATACTTTAAAACATAATATATGAATCTTAAACAGAAAGTAAATAAGTGTAAAGACATATGCGTACCACTCATTGGGACCAATATGATAAAACCATGTTAGCAAATAGTATCATATATAGTTAAAAACACACATGCAGCAGGAATAATAATTATGAATAAAAACAAAAAAATGCTTAAATACATGCTAACTAATGTAACATGATGTTGTCAGTAACTTAACATTTATTGACCTATGATCTCAACAATGAGAAAATTAAATGCACATCACCCAGCATAATATTATAGTATAGACATCTTAACATTTCTTCACCAGTAGCCTCCTAGATTTCAACAGTGGTCGTAGGGGAACCCTTCCATTCAGACCTGGTGCTAGGTCAGCCCTGAATTTGATAATCCAGTGGATTTCCCTAGTCTCTGTATAGTTGCCAATGTCACCTCTCCTGTGTGTTCTAGAAATCTGTTCTAAAATCCTGAACCTGAATTGATGTCCTAGACCTTCCTCATTTGTGTGTTTGGATAGTGCATTATGTAGATTACCCTTCCTCGTGTGGTAGACATGTTCCCGAATCCTGTCCCTCAATGTCCGATTGGTCTTGCCTACGTAGTAAGCTGGACATGAGGTACAGCTGGCTAGGTAAATAACATCTTTGGACATACAGTTGCCTTCGCTCTAATGTGGTAGATGCCAGAGCCATAGGGATAGTGAAAGTCAGGTTCAGTGTTAATGTAAGTGCAAAAATTGCACTTATTGCAGGTGGTCATGTAGGGACCTGAGGAACTAAGAGGGACATGACGTGTCCTTGGGTAACAAAGCAAATTCTTGAGGTTCTTTCTATTGCGGTATATAAACTTGGGTCGATCACCTGTAAGGCTCTTGATGGTTCGGTCAACTGATAGAACATGCCAGTGCTTGAAAAATACATCTTTAAGCGTGCCAACATCCCTGGTATAGAAGATGGGAAAAATGATTTCATTGTCTGTATGAGAGTTATTCCTTCTCCTATCCAGGTCATTGCCTGAAGCACCTGTATATAGTTCCATAGCACCTTCAGAGAAGTATGGTCTCGCTCTATCCTCCCTGAGGTGCTGTATGTCCTCCATTCCTCTGGTGATATCAAGTTGGCTATATCCACGTTCCAACAACTTGACATTAAGATCTTCCAGTTCACTTTCAAGATTGGAGTCCAGAGGTGTATATCTGGACATCCGCATGGATTGTCCCTTGACTATGTTCTTGTATACATGGCCTGGGTGCATACTGGAGCGATGCAACAGTGTGTTTCTGTAGCAGGTCTTACGGTATACACCTGTGTTAACTAACCCACCTGGAAGTTTGTCAACAAAGACATCTAAGAAGGGGATGGTGGTTCTCGACCATTCCATAGTGAAATTCAGGAAGGTGATGGAATCATTGATCTGTTTGAAAAAACATTCTAATTGAACAGGTGGGCCATTCCACACGAGGAAGAGATCATCCACAAAACGCCTATAGAATGTTACAAAATTCTTGTATAAATCATTCTGGAATAAATGGCTAACTTCCCATTCTGCCATAACCAAGTTGGCGTAGCTATTGGCACATGAAGTGCCCATAGCTACGCCATCTCTTTGCAAGAAAATGTCCTCATGAAAGCAAAAGAGATTGGATTCCAAGACCGTACCCAACAACAAGAGGATCAGATCAATATCAAAATTCAGGGGTAAGGTGGATCTCCTCATATAGGCAGCTATCATCTCTTTACCCTCTGTGTTGGGTATAACTGTGAACAGGGACTGGACGTCCATTGTGACCCATATGAGATCCTCAACACATGAACTGGTTCTGACATACTGGTAGAAGTCTAACAAAACTGTCTAGTGTCCCTCAGAATAAAGCTGTTGGCATCTACTAGGGTCTGAGCTGTGCTTCAACAAATAGTGATAAAGGTTCTGTAGACCACCCCCTCCCTGCAACTATGGGTCTCATAGGTGGATGCAAAGGATCTTTATGAACCTTGGGGAGGCCCTGAATAGTGGGTATCAGGGGGTGGATAACATTGAAAAATTCAAAAAGAGGAAGGTCAATAATACCATCATTAAAAAGTCCAAGAAGGGTGGAACGTATAGTTCCAATAATGGTGTCTACCCTATCATTCGTGATAGGGATGTAAAACCTGTCGTCAGCTAACATCTGTAGCATATCATGATTATACCTATCCACATCAAAAACCACAATTCCACCGCCCTTGTCTGCGGGTCGGATGGTGATGCCACTGTTGTTACGTAAAGAGTCCAATGCTTTCCGCTGTCGGAAATTAAGGTTATATCTCCTCTTCCTGACTCCCTTGTCTGAACTCTCCATCCTATATATTTCATCCTCCACCAATTTGCTATATGCAGCAACCAATGGATGTATGGGAGGAATGAAAGTGCTAGGTGCCCTGAAGGCAATGGTATTCGAAGTGGTTCCCACGTCTTTGAAGAAAATCTTCAAAGATAAGTTCCTAATGAAGAGTTTGAAATCCTTCAATGTCTCTTCGTAGGTGCTGTCCGATGTCGGAATGAAAGAGAGGCCCTTAGAGAGGACTTGTATTTCATTTTCATTCAGGTTATAACTGGATAAGTTGAACACATTGCCTAATGTTTCCCCTCCCACATTTTCTTGATTGTCCGATTGGGTAGGCGATCCGGGGATAACTTCCTTTTGTATCTCCCCTTGTTGTTCAAATGCATCCTCTCTTCGTTGGTAGACACCCTGATGGGAAAAGGGTGTCTGCTGCCCATCTGTTGTGGAGGATGCTGTGTTGGTGAGTCCACAGTACATATGGGATTCAAACCATCAATGGTTCTATTTGACACATGGGGGGCCACCTTCCTTCTAACAACCGGCTCTGGTCGTGAGGTAGGTGTCGCGTCCCTGTTGTCTGTGCTCGTGTTGGCTTCAAGATTGATGGTATCCAGCGATGTCTGGACTGAATCCAAGCTGACAGGTACAGAAGTCGCAGTGTCCTCAGCAGCAACAGCAGGATCCGTCAAAATGTTGTCCAAGCACACATCAGGGTTGCCATCCGTTACTGTCCCATTGACAGTATCAGTGGTAGAGCTCCCACTCTTCACCGCACTAACAAAAGTGCGAGTACTGGCTGATGAGACCATTTGTGTGCTGTTAAAGTTACTGTGGATATCATTGTTCCTGGGCCAAGTGAAGATGTGGCCCAGACGAAAATCTATAGTGTCCCTCTGGAGCTTGGTCCTTTTCTGATTGAAAAGGCGCCGCTCATACATGTTAACATTATCTAACATGATGTTCATAACTTGGTCCACTATAGAAACAGGGTATGTGCTCAAAATACTGTTCTTAGCTTTTCTAATATCTTCTCTCAATTTCTCCTCTAATGGGAGAAAGAAAGTATTCATTAATTTCATGTATTTGAGGCTTACCTCAATGTTTAGTTGTTGCCAATCATACAGTAGCTCTGGGTACAGGTTGCCCGTTGTCGGCATCTTCAGAACTCTGAGGCCTCTAGGTATCAAACGGCGCTGTATACAGACTTCAAAATGTTGCCGTTGAGTCTGCATTCGTTTCAGTCTAAACATATCCTGTTCCAGTTGTTCCACATCCCGATTCAAACCTTCACGATCATAATCCAAAAGATTCATAGGGGCTGAGCCCTCTTCCTCTTCCACGAACATTGTTAGTGGGTTCCTTTCAGTGCGCAAGCAATCCGTAAAACGATCCAAAAACGGACGTGACATCACTGTTGTATCCCCGTTGTTGGGCAGCGTGTATGGCAGTTCAACAAGAGTAGATTCACCTCCAATCATGCCTCCACGGGTTCGTATGAGCTCGTGATAACAAAAGTTAAAAAGTAGTTGAACCAGCGGAGTAAATGCTCAGCGAGGACCAAAAACTGAAAAAAATAATAAAACAAATAGCAGCACCGCTGAGCAAAACAATGGAGGATGTCAAGAAGACAAAACGGATAATAATCCTGATAATATTCCTAATGCAATGACCAGTGGAAGTATTAATCCAGCGACCAGTAAAAATATTACTCCAAGGACAAGCAAAGTTGATAAAAAACAGGTTTATTATAAAACAGGTTAGCGCTTTCGCAATAGCTTCATCAGACCTAATCACATAAACCATCAGAGATCAGTGCTTTAAATAAGCAAAAAGGCGCCAAAAGCACATAGACATCTTAAAGATACATAGCTCATAAAAATACTTTAAAACATAATATATGAATCTTAAACAGAAAGTAAATAAGTGTAAAGACATGCGTACCACTCATTGGGACCAATATGATAAAACCATGTTAGCAAATAGTATCATATATAGTTAAAAACACACATGCAGCAGGAATAATAATTATGAATAAAAACAAAAAAATGCTTAAATACATGCTAACTAATGTAACATGATGTTGTCAGTAACTTAACATTTATTGACCTGTGATCTCAACAATGAGAAAATTAAATGCACATCACCCAGCATAATATTATAGTATAGACATCTTAACATTTCTTCACCAGTAGCCTCCTAGATTTCAACAGTGGTCGTAGGGGAACCCTTCCATTCAGACCTGGTGCTAGGTCAGCCCTGAATTTGATAATCCAGTGGATTTCCCTAGTCTCTGTATAGTTGCCAATGTCACCTCTCCTGTGTGTTCTAGAAATCTGTTCTAAAATCCTGAACCTGAATTGATGTCCTAGACCTTCCTCATTTGTGTGTTTGGATAGTGCATTATGTAGATTACCCTTCCTCGTGTGGTAGACATGTTCCCGAATCCTGTCCCTCAATGTCCGATTGGTCTTGCCTACGTAGTAAGCTGGACATGAGGTACAGCTGGCTAGGTAAATAACATCTTTGGACATACAGTTGCCTTTCGTTCTAATGTGGTAGATGCCAGAGCCATAGGGATAGTGAAAGTCAGGTTCAGTGTTAATGTAAGTGCAAAAATTGCACTTATTGCAGGTGGTCATGTAGGGACCTGAGGAACTAAGAGGGACATGACGTGTCCTTGGGTAACAAAGCAAATTCTTGAGGTTCTTTCTATTGCGGTATATAAACTTGGGTCGATCACCTGTAAGGCTCTTGATGGTTCGGTCAACTGATAGAACATGCCAGTGCTTGAAAAATACATCTTTAAGCGTGCCAACATCCCTGGTATAGAAGATGGGAAAAATGATTTCATTGTCTGTATGAGAGTTATTCCTTCTCCTATCCAGGTCATTGCCTGAAGCACCTGTATATAGTTCCATAGCACCTTCAGAGAAGTATGGTCTCGCTCTATCCTCCCTGAGGTGCTGTATGTCCTCCATTCCTCTGGTGATATCAAGTTGGCTATATCCACGTTCCAACAACTTGACATTAAGATCTTCCAGTTCACTTTCAAGATTGGAGTCCAGAGGTGTATATCTGGACATCCGCATGGATTGTCCCTTGACTATGTTCTTGTATACATGGCCTGGGTGCATACTGGGCGATGCAACAGTGTGTTTCTGTAGCAGGTCTTACGGTATACACCTGTGTTAACTAACCCACCTGGAAGTTTGTCAACAAAGACATCTAAGAAGGGGATGGTGGTTCTCGACCATTCCATAGTGAAATTCAGGAAGGTGATGGAATCATTGATCTGTTTGAAAAACATTCTAATTGAACAGGTGGGCCATTCCACGAGGAAGAGATCATCCACAAAACGCCTATAGAATGTTACAAAATTCTTGTATAAATCATTCTGGAATAAATGGCTAACTTCCCATTCTGCCATAACCAAGTTGGCGTAGCTATTGGCACATGAAGTGCCCATAGCTACGCCATCTCTTTGCAAGAAAATGTCCTCATGAAAGCAAAAGAGATTGGATTCCAAGACCGTACCCAACAACAAGAGGATCAGATCAATATCAAAATTCAGGGGTAAGGTGGATCTCCTCATATAGGCAGCTATCATCTCTTTACCCTCTGTGTTGGGTATAACTGTGAACAGGGACTGGACGTCCATTGTGACCCATATGAGATCCTCAACACATGAACTGGTTCTGACATACTGGTAGAAGTCTAACAAAAACTGTCTAGTGTCCCTCAGAATAAAGCTGTTGGCATCTACTAGGGGTCTGAGCTGTGCTTCAACAAATAGTGATAAAGGTTCTGTAGACCACCCCCTCCCTGCAACTATGGGTCTCATAGGTGGATGCAAAGGATCTTTATGAACCTTGGGGAGGCCCTGAATAGTGGGTATCAGGGGGTGGATAACATTGAAAAATTCAAAAAGAGGAAGGTCAATAATACCATCATTAAAAAGTCCAAGAAGGGTGGAACGTATAGTTCCAATAATGGTGTCTACCCTATCATTCGTGATAGGGATGTAAAACCTGTCGTCAGCTAACATCTGTAGCATATCATGATTATACCTATCCACATCAAAAACTACAATTCCACCGCCCTTGTCTGCGGGTCGGATGGTGATGCCACTGTTGTTACGTAAAGAGTCCAATGCTTTCCGCTGTCGGAAATTAAGGTTATATCTCCTCTTCCTGACTCCCTTGTCTGAACTCTCCATCCTATATATTTCATCCTCCACCAATTTGCTATATGCAGCAACCAATGGATGTATGGGAGGAATGAAAGTGCTAGGTGCCCTGAAGGCAATGGTATTCGAAGTGGTTCCCACGTCTTTGAAGAAAATCTTCAAAGATAAGTTCCTAATGAAAAGTTTGAAATCCTTCAATGTCTCTTCGTAGGTGCTGTCCGATGTCACATCATGGCCCCCCATGTGTCAAATAGAACCATTGATGGTTTGAATCCCATATGTACTGTGGACTCACCAACACAGCATCCTCCACAACAGATGGGCAGCAGACACCCTTTTCCCATCAGGGTGTCTACCAATGAAGAGAGGATGCATTTGAACAACAAGGGGAGATACAAAAGGAAGTTATCCCCGGATCGCCTACCCAATCGGACAATCAAGAAAATGTGGGAGGGGAAACATTAGGCAATGTGTTCAACTTATCCAGTTATAACCTGAATGAAAATGAAATACAAGTCCTCTCTAAGGGCCTCTCTTTCATTCCGACATCGGGCAGCATTAGGAACTTATCTTTGAAGATTTTCTTCAAAGACGTGGGAACCACTTCGAATACCATTGCCTTCAGGGCACCTAGCACTTTCATTCCTCCCATACATCCATTGGTTGCTGCATATAGCAAATTGTTGGAGGATGAAATATATAGGATGGAGAGTTCAGACAAGGGAGTCAAGAAGAGGAGATATAACCTTAATTTCCGACAGCGGAAAGCATTGGACTCTTTACGTAACAACAGTGGCATCACCATCCGACCCGCAGACAAGGGCGGTGGAATTGTAGTTTTTGATGTGGATAGGTATAATCATGATATGCTACAGATGTTAGCTGACGACAGGTTTTACATCCCTATCACGAATGATAGGGTAGACACCATTATTGGAACTATACGTTCCACCCTTCTTGGACTTTTTAATGATGGTATTATTGACCTTCCTCTTTTTGAATTTTTCAATGTTATCCACCCCCTGATACCCACTATTCAGGGCCTCCCCAAGGTTCATAAAGATCCTTTGCATCCACCTATGAGACCCATAGTTGCAGGGAGGGGGTGGTCTACAGAACCTTTATCACTATTTGTTGAAGCACAGCTCAGACCCTAGTAGATGCCAACAGCTTTATTCTGAGGGACACTAGACAGTTTTTGTTAGACTTCTACCAGTATGTCAGAACCAGTTCATGTGTTGAGGATCTCATATGGGTCACAATGGACGTCCAGTCCCTGTTCACAGTTATACCCAACACAGAGGGTAAAGAGATGATAGCTGCCTATGAGGAGATCCACCTTACCCTGAATTTTGATATTGATCTGATCCTCTTGTTGTTGGGTGGTCTTGGAATCCAATCTCTTTTGCTTTCATGAGGACATTCTTCAAAGAGATGGCAGCTATGGGCACTTCATGTGCCAATAGCTAACCAACTTGGTTATGGCAGAATGGGAAGTTAGCCATTTATTCCAGAATGATTTATACAAGAATTTTGTAACATTCTATAGGCGTTTTGTGGATGATCTCTTCCTCGTGTGGAATGGCCCACCTGTTCAATTAGAATGTTTTTTCAAACAGATCAATGATTCCATCACCTTCCTGAATTTCACTATGGAATGGTCGAGAACCACCATCCCTTCTTAGATGTCTTTGTTGACAAACTTCCAGGTGGGTTAGTTAACACAGGTGTATACCGTGAAGACCTGCTACAGAAACACACTGTTGCATCGCCCAGTATGCACCCAGGCCATGTATACAAGAACATAGTCAAGGGACAATCCATGCGGATGTCCAGATATACACCTCTGGACTCCAATCTTGAAAGTGAACTGGAAGATCTTAATGTCAAGTTGTTGGAACGTGGATATAGCCAACTTGATATCACCAGAGGAATGGAGGACATACAGCACCTCAGGGAGGATAGAGCGAGACCATACTTCTCTGAAGGTGCTATGGAACTATATACAGGTGCTTCAGGCAATGACCTGGATAGGAGAAGGAATAACTCTCATACAGACAATGAAATCATTTTTCCCATCTTCTATACCAGGGATGTTGGCACGCTTAAAGATGTATTTTCAAGCACTGGCATGTTCTATCAGTTGACCGAACCATCAAGAGCCTTACAGGTGATCGACCCAAGTTTATATACCGCAATAGAAAGAACCTCAAGAATTTGCTTTGTTACCCAAGGACACGCCATGTCCTCTTAGTTCCTCAGGTCCCTACATGACCACCTGCAATAAGTGCAATTTTTGCACTTACATTAACACTGAACCTGACTTTCACTATCCCTATGGCTCTGGCATCTACCACATTACCAACAAAAGCAACTGTATGTCCAAAGCTGTTATTTACCTAGCCAGCTGTACCTCATGTCCAGCTTACTACGAGGCAAGACCAATCGGACATTGAGGGACAGGATTCGGGAACATGTCTACCACACGAGGAAGGGTAATCTACATAATGCACTATCCAAACACACAAATGAGGAAGGTCTAGGACATCAATTCAGGTTCAGGATTTTAGAACAGATTTCTAGAACACACAGGAGAGGTGACATTGGCAACTATACAGAGACTAGGAAATCCACTGGATTATCAAATTCAGGGCTGACCTAGCACCAGGTCTGAATGGAAGGGTTCCCACGACCACTGTTGAAATCTAGGAGGCTACTGGTGAAGAAATGTTAAGATGTCTATACTATAATATTATGCTGGGTGATGTGCATTTAATTTTCTCATTGTTGAGATCATAGGTCAATAAATGTTAAGTTACTGACAACATCATGTTACATTAGTTAGCATGTATTTAAGCATTTTTTTGTTTTTATTCATAATTATTATTCCTGCTGCATGTGTGTTTTTAACTATATATGATACTATTTGCTAACATGGTTTTATCATATTGGTCCCAATGAGTGGTACGCATATGTCTTTACACTTATTTACTTTCTGTTTAAGATTCATATATTATGTTTTAAAGTATTTTTATGAGCTATGTATCTTTAAGATGTCGATGTGCTTTTGGCGCCTTTTTGCTTATTTAAAGCACTGATCTCTGATGGTTTATGTGATTAGGTTTGATGAAGCTATTGCGAAAGCGCTAACCTGTTTTATAATAAACCTGTTTTTTATCAACTTTGCTTGTCCTTGGAGTAATATTTTTACTGGTCGCTGGATTAATACTTCCACTGGTCGTTGCATTAGGAATATTATCAGGATTATTATCCGTTTTGTCTTCTTGACATCCTCCATTGTTTTGCTCAGCGGTGCTGCTATTTGTTTTATTATTTTTTTCAGTTTTTGGTCTTCGCTGAGCATTTACTCCGCTGGTTCAACTACTTTTTAAAAATCAAATTATGTCCTTACCTTTCATTACAAGTATTCATATCTGTGGAGTAATGATGGTTACTAAAGAAGTGCATAAGGAAAACTGGCACAAACAAGTCTTTACAGCGGTAGTGTTCATTAGATAATATAGCAATAGCCCACGCCTGGGTGTGGGTAATGCTGGATTTACCCACGGTTGGTGTGGTTTGGTCACAAGGACGAAGCCCGAGTGGCCAAACAAAGCCAACCATGGGTAAATCCAGCATTACTCACACCCAGAAGTGGGTTATTGCTATTATACAATGACATTATTTAAGAAGAAAAATAATTACTTTTCTTAAATAATGGCATTGTATAATGCCTCCTTGCTGCCCTTCCGCAGCTGTCTGGGTATTCTGCGGCAGTTCTGATGTACTGTGCATGCGTATATTTATGCAGTACATCAGAGTTGTGGGCAAAAGCAACGGAGAAAGCAAGATCTCCATTGCTTTTTAAAGTGTCTCGCTATGTTAAATGGGTTTAACATAGCGAGACAACTTTAAAAAAAACAACGGAGATGCTTTGTTGCTTTATTTAAAAGCTGTCTCGCTATGTTAAACTCGTTTAACATGGCGAGACAGGTTGTAACAAGCAACGGAGATCTTGCATTCTCCGTTGCTGTAAAAAAAGAGTTATACTAATGGAAAACGTCTGGGCAACCGGACCTTTTTCCATTACTACAACTCTGATTTACAACGTGCACGCTGACCAATCAGCTTGCACGTTTTGGAATATTAATGGGGGAGGGGGTTGTGGTATAATGGGTTTTAAACTGGATTTTGAAGTAATAATAAAGTAAATATTAATTTTGCAATGTTTTAGAAACAACTTGCAATATCTCACTAACCACTCAAGATGCAAACATACTGCCAGCAATATTTTGTCTGTCCATCTGAGAATTCTGTATGAGGTCACATAGTTCTATGTTACTTGGCTGTTGAGATGTTTAAAAAACATGATTATGGCAAGTAGCACATGAGCAATAATTAATATTTCTTTAGTAACACTAGAGAAATGTAAAATAACAGTGCAGTTGTGTTGCCTATCATGTAAGCTTTCAGATGAAAATTTTCAGTAGCTTGCATGTAACATGATTTTGGAACTGTTAATACAAATATAAACAGGCTATATGAGATGCCTAGAGGCATCAGTAGGATGTAACTACAGCAACACCTGCAGACTTCACTAGACTGTAATGAGTTAACATTTCAAAGATGACCAAGAAGAGTTGATAGGGAGGTCACATTGTCAACAACTGGCAGCTTAAATGTAGTTAATTTTAGCAGAAGTTATCTGCAAGCCTACTTATAGTTGCGCTTCAAAGTACAAATGGGAAGAATAAATGAAATATGTCTAACATATTCCTTTCGTGTCAGTCTTTATGGTGGAACAGATTGTCTAGCTGAGCACTACGTAGCTGCTGCAACACACGTTCAAAGCAGATGCATTGGCAAGTCTCAGAGTAATAAAATGACCATAGTACAGAAATGGCTGTTAACATTCCTTACCGAAAAGTACTGATTGTATGTCTAAAACTGCTGCACATGAATTTCTGTCATGTAGTTTGTATAGTGATACATTGTAGTATTCCTTATCCTCTGATTATGCACAGCTTATAGTGAGTTGGGCTGTATCCAAAGTAACTGCATTCACCCAGGAATATATGTGGGGTCAAGATAGAGATGTTACTACTGCCACTTGCTTGTTGCTTGTGTTACACAGTCTGCTCATGTGCACATACAGGTGCATGCACATTTGTGAAATAGTATATGGTACATTTCACTTCTGTTATAGTTATGTAGCCTTTGAGACAAATTATGTATATTTCAATGTTAGTATTTGACTTTAGCAAAAATTAACATTTATAAGCAGTCATGTAAATATTAAAGTGGATGCCTTTATCCATTGTAATGAAATAATGTGATTTTAATAGCTAGTTTAGTGTGTGTGTGTGTGTGTGTGTGTGTATATGTATATATATATATATATATATATATATATATATATATATATGTGTGTGTGTGCGTGTGTATATATATATATATATATATATATATATATATATATATATATATATATATATATATATATAGGTAGCGTTGTTGCCTCATAGCAACACGTTGTCCTGTTTGATTCTCAGCTACAGGGCAACAGCTTTTATGGGGCTGGTTTTAATGTTGTCTTCCTTGCCGGAGTGCTATTCATTATATGACATGTCAGTAATGCTTATTTCATTACAATTCACACTCCTGCTTGGGGGGGTGGGGGGGGTTCTCTGACCGTGTGCTGTTAACAGAAAAGTACAGAGGAAAACTCATAAATGGATGCAATACTTGCCAGCAAATGGCTAAACATTAAAAGAAATGAAAAACTCTCTGCGTGTCTTACTATTTTTGTGTATTTCTCTGTCTTTTTGCAGAGTTCCTTAGAAAACTGAACATTAAGCCTTCAGTAGTTTTCTGTTAGTAGAATGAATGCAAGCTCTGTGATTGGCCAGGGTGTGCATTGTCAGTGTTACAAATGCTGGGAAAAAAAAGTCCCACCCTGACAGACAGTTAGTACAGTCAATTAACTGCTGCTCTTTTAATGATCCTGGTTTCTTTTCAAACCTTTCGCTGTACTGTTTCTAATTGTTTAATTTTTGTCTATACACATTAGCATATTTATATGGGTGTTTATATATTTGATTCATTTAAAATTCAATTCAGATGGAAAGGATGCGCCCTCACACTACCACACTAACTTCTGAAAACATTTTTCAGGTTTACAGCATTAAGTTAGTCATATAGGTGTTTTATGTAAAGGAACACCTCTGAAAAGTCTCACACAGATAAACATTTATGCTTTACTTGATTTTGGACTGAAAACTTTGGAATTGTTCCATTAATGCAAATCCAGGCCAAAAAAGCTGTTACCCCGTTATTGGAAAAATACTCTCTCTCTCTCTCTATATATATATATATATATATATATATATATATATATAAAATGTGTGTGTGTGTGTATAAAGTATGTAAGAGAACTAGTTTGCAGACCATTTTAGCCATTCAGTGGACCATTACAAAATCTGACTGAGTGGACACGAGATGTCAGGGAGTTAACTCAGCATTACGGGTACTGGCAAGATTTGTGGGTGCCAGTATAACATAGTTTTTAGCTGGGGATTGGCATAACGGTTAAGGTGTTTACTACACAGACACAAGCTGTAGGGTTTGACTCTGAAATGGCAAAACTGACTGGACTTAAAATGGCCCACAGGGGCAGTTAACCTAGTACCGACCTAAAAACCTATGTTTTTTTTTTTAATGTAAAGTGCGTGTATGATACAAGATAATTGTACTATAGTATTAAAAATGACTGACTGACCTACACAGGAAATCAGACATCATGCTACTTATTAGTGTTCTGTTATACTTTACTCCATTTCCTTAGCTAATCTGCAGTCTGTTTATATGAGATAAGTATTGGCATCAGTTGTTAAGAGCAACCAGTGTGGGTGCTTACCTGGAAAACTGTAAATGTTCATCATTCCTACTGCCTCAGTGGCATTTTGGGTTGTCTGCCAAGATAACACAATACTGCCCTGCTTTCAAAAGCTCGGACCCCCCCCCCCCCCATGTCAGACAATTGGGTAAGCATATCCTGACTGGGAGGCCTTCAGCTGTCACTGGAGATGAGTGTTCAGCCTTTTTCTGCCATTCAAAGAAGAAAGTTCTTTTGACTCTTCACAGAATTCAGTGCTGATTTTTCGGGTTTAGTTTTCAGATGAGCCCCATTTGTGGATCCCCTTCTTGTCATTTTATTATGTTTATTATTCTCTTTTTATTATATGTTTATTTACTACAAAAAAAATCTTTATTTTAACATGTTTATTTCTGTCAGTGTTTACAGTTATTTCTGTGGGAATTTCTGTTTATAGCAGTGTTTATTTGGCTTCTCTGGTTGATAAATGTTTGTTTTTACTGTTTCTGAGAAAACATTTAGTATTTCTCTCAGAAGAGCTGTGTCTATGCATGTTACACTAGGGGCAGATCTTGTACAGTCAAGATTTCAAATTAATTGTGCCTGTCTTTCCTGTTGCTACTCAGCTTTATTTTCATCTTTTGACAGACTGACATTTTAGAACTTTGATTTTTCAGTATTTAGATTATGTCCTGCATGTTTTTAACATTTACTTTCAATTTTACCTCATATTTTTATTTGAATGTACTGTGGAGACTTTATTCTCACTAACAAGAAAATATGCTTTAAATTGTAACAAAGCAAAAAAAGGCCACACACAGCAAACAGAGCACGGTGCCCACACAGGAAAAAAGTTCATAAACCAAAACAGTCATAAATTGTTTTTAAACATTGGGCAGGATTCACGAAGCCTCCGTGTAAGAGTTATAACTCTTACACGGAGGCTGCAGTTAAACGGAGTGATGTCAGCATGCTCTGCATATTCATGAGAGCATGCTGAATCACACCTAAGTCTAACACGGTCCGTGTAAGACAGTAGGGGGCGTGTCCGTAGGCCAAGCCCTGCAAGCGGACATGCCCCCAGAAGAGTGAAAGTGCCCAAAGTAAACACCCACGACAGAGTCCACGGAAATGTGAATAAACACAACACAACACATGCCCCCACAGACTATGAACAGAAAATATATAAATGAACATGTTATATATATTTTTTAAATTGTAAAGATGTTTACTCGTGAGTGCGCTCGTTTGCACGGGCGTGCCCGTAGCGCAGCTACAGTTAGCAGTCAGTGGGAAAGCATATAAGAACTAAATATGCAAAGTAAGCCAAGAAGCAATAGCATAGCGGTAGAGACGTCTGCTGAAGAGCAGGCATTCATGGTTCGAGCCCCCATACCACCAACTTTTATTTTTAGCAAAATAAGCACGAAACAAGTCCCTGACAAACATGTACACATATAAAATCACATTTTATGTAAAATGTAATGAAATAGTCCATTTATTTTGAAGAAATGTGAGGTAACAAAACAATAAAAAAATGCCAGATGTACCTATAGCTGAGCTACAGTTTAACAAGGTGAGTGCATCTGCCCGTAGGTGAGCAGTGGTTTAACAGGTGCAAAATGAGTGCCCGTAGCTGAGCAGTGGTTTCACACGCTGAAACTGTGTGCCCCTAGCTGAGCATACTATGCGTGCTGACAGCCAAATGAGGTGTAAGCCAGCGCACCCCGTTTGCGCGGAGCTGCGCACCTCGCTAACAAGCTAACCGACGGGCAACGTTGAGCAAGCTGTAACAAAACTGCCTTTACACAGACACACACCCCCTAGCCTGTATAGACAGTCATAAAATATAAAAAGCAGTGGCCAGGTTCGAACCCAGGATACCATGCACCATAGTCAAGGTACTGAACCACTAAGCTATGACAGCTGTACTCAGAAGTGCAGTAATAGCAAATATATAGGAATGAATAGAAAGTGGAGCATGACAAAGCAGGTTTTGTGAAGTGGATACAATTCCAAAATGGCCAATCACAGATAAGTGCGGGAAAAACGGCATATATAAGCCCCATAGGCGGGAATACACAGCATAAACGATTGTAGAACTGACTTGCAGCCAGAATGTCAGGTGTAAGTGAGGGTAGTTGCTTTCAAGCACAGAGGTGGGGCATTGAGGAGACCAGATACATGGTCTGGCTCCTAGTCCACAATCATGAGGCCCAACTCATGCAGGGCCAGTTCCTGTGGGGAGCATATAGGGCTGAGGTGTGGGACCGATTGGCTCATGATCTTACCAGTGCCACAGGGATTTCAAGGACTGGTGAGCAGGTCCGTCACCACCATGTGGACCTGAAGAGACGCAAGCAGGACCAATTGAACCTTTGGATCCAGGAGGCCCGGCAAATGCCCAACGCCCCACTACTGAGTAAGTTACATTTAATTATGTAAGTAAGAAATTCAATTAGCTGATATTGTGGAGATGTGTATTCCAATACTACTTCATTTATATTACAGCTGCAGGTGTCCGTTCTGCGAACCGCAGAGCCTATGGTGATAGGCTGGTGCGGTTACGCCACCAGGCAGGTCAGTAATCCACTCCCAGTAACTTTAAAGAAATATAAAAGTATGACAGTTAGCAAAAAAGTGCAGTGTAGTCACTAAGTAATAAAATGTGCATGCAAGTAACAGTGTAAAAGTGTTTGCAAGTATTGCTTGATTACAAAAGTGTGTTGCAGTCTGAAATCCAAACAAAAAAATGAAAATGTCTGAAATAAATTCTGAAATAAAGATGCCCCACCTATAATATCATAGTGCACAACCTGCAGCAGGCTGAAAAGTACAGCTGCAGAAGATGAGCAACTCACGTGTGTGAAATATATCCCTGTTGAAATACTGAAACATGACAGAAGTGAGACTGCTAGAAAGGATTGTAATAACTACAGGTAAAACATGTCAATAAAGCCTAGAAGTAAGTACCATCCTGAATAGTAAAATGAAAACAAGTGAGAGGGTGTGAGAAAGAGTTATGAATCCACCAATAAAGTAGCAATAACCCCTGTATAAAGTATACTGCAGTCAGTACAGAATGAAATGAATGTGACAAGTAGAACCAAACTGTGAAATGTGTCCAAAGTGTTGCTGCAGCTGGAATGTGTATCCCAAAATCTAGATATGTTGCTCTCAGTCTGCAATATGCAGATAGTATGATTGTCTGAAATATCAAACATCCACAGTTGTCTATAGCTATATAAAGCAAATGTAGCAGGATGATATAGCTGAACAAAGCCAGATATGAACGTGTATGAATAACAATAAAATGTATATTGATGTAGCAGTAACAGTCCTATCACCAAAGTGAAGTAGTTATCATACAGGACACTGTAGTTAGAACAGTAGTGTGTATATATCTGTAGCTATTAGAAATGTACAGCATATGTATTGGTATTCGAAGGTGTTAATAATATTTTTTTCACCCCACCCTATAACCATATATAATCCATTCCACGTGAAAATGGTATGTGCAATCACAATTAACACCCCTGGACATTTGTCCTGATGGGTCCTAAATATTTGCATGTCCGTTGATGCATCTGCCCTGTTCATACATCCAAACCTGATGGCCTGTTGCCATCAATCAACCCTGCATGCTGTTGGACTGTGTATTGCTGTTCAAATTATACATGTGTTATGCTTGCTCTTTAATGGTGTGAATATCTGGGTGTTTGGTTAATGGGAATACTAATCCATGCTGTTACAACTAATTGTGAATGGTATTGTATGTTAGTAACCCAAACTGTCATGACATAATGCAAAACATAGAACGACAGGGAAGGCGGGTTCCAGCGGACCCACCTCAGCTGGCGAGTGCACCTGGCACTAGTGCCCAGTCTGGACCCTCCTCCGGTGGCCCTGTGCCACCTGCGGGTGGAAGCGCTGCAGGGGATGGGGCCCGTCCCCCCTCTGCAAGTGTGGCCGGAGGAGAACCACCACTCACCCTCCATAGCGTCCGGACTGTGGTGCATAGGGAGATCCGGGACTCTGTTCTTGAGCCCCTACGCCAGCTTGAGGCACAGGTGGCACAACTTACGGCATGCCTGTTGCCCAGCCTACACAGCCCCCAGCACAGCCCCGTCCTGGGCAGTGAAGGAACAGTGGCAACTGCCCATGGGTGGGGATATCAGTTCCACTGTTGCCATCTGTGGGCTCATGGGCTCTGGATATCCAAACCTCCATCCCCGTCAATTGTGTAACCCCCCCACACGTGTCGTACACCGCCCCTGTATGCTTCTTGTTTGTCTTGTCTGTTGACCGACCTACCCAACCTACCTCCCCAGCTATACCGACTTCCTTCACCTGACATACCACTCTCACCTGAAAAAAAAAAGGGCACTCTGTACCCAAAAAAAAATTACGCCCCATACATAGCTGCCCATTCCGCACATATGTCTACCAGACATGGAAACTATCAATTACAATTGGCTGTACAAGTATTATTGTTGTCCTTACACCTCTCTCAGGGGTGGAAGGTATCAAATGTCACACCAAATTACAAACATATGCACAGCTGTTGCTGATGAAGGAATGGGCAGCTATGGGCCTTACCTACATCCCTCCTGCAAAACCCAAGCTTGTTTCCCTACTGTCTTACACTCTTTGTGACCCCTTTTTCACCGCTTTCCTGTCTCCCCATTTTAATTTCTTTCAAAGAAAATAGCGCAGGTGTGCGCAAGAGTAAGCACATTTAAGCGGTTATAAGCGGGTGTGCGCGTGGAGCTAAATGCCAGTGCGCATGCGTGAGCTCCGCGCAAACCAGCGCTAACCTGATTACAACTGCTTAAAAGTGCCTTAGTCACTCTGATCGACAGGTCCTGTAGTCAGTTCAAAAGCAAAATAAAATCCCACTGTCAGTCCCGAACCCATGACCTTGGAAACAGTAGTCTGCATGACTTACCACTAAGCCATGACTCTTATACAAGAACATTGTGCTAAAATAAATATATCATGTAGTAGTAGGAATTAATGTAAAGGGAATATAGGATGTGTAGTACACAAACATGTCATTTAGAATTACTGTCAAAACTAATGGATTTCCATAATAGTAGTGTGTGAACAGAAACAGCCATGCTAGTTGGTAGCTAGTAGGTAATAATGTCACTGTAGCACCTTGCAAGCCACACACATACTCACAGCAGGATAATCACTGCCCATACCCCAGAACCTCTTACAGGAACACATCCGGACCAAGTAATAAAATATGTGGAGCAAAGGCCCAAAACCAGGGACACATTACAAATAATGTTACAACAAACGCAGACAGTTCAGAGAGTAACAGGTTCTGCATTTTGTGGGATGCTTGGAAGGGTATGAAGTCTGAAACTTGAATTTTTGTCACTATATTCTGACTTGAGCCCAGAGTGATTTGCCAGAGAAAGCTGTGTATGAGATATTGACCAAAATATGAGCCAGAAATGTGGACAACCTGCAAATATTTGTACACATGAGAGGTCTGACACCACCATATTTGAATAGTTAAGAGCCTAGACATAGCAACAGTGAATGAGTTACAGGGATGCCCCACAGACTCCATGTGAAATGTACAAACAGTAGGCAGAAAGGTGTAACAACACATGCCATGGTAACTATGGAGTCCTGAAAGTATGTACCACTTGCATGGCAGAAAAAGTGTAGTAATACATATGCTCATGCTATCCCACAGTCACAACTGCAGCATACCAGACAATTTAATGGGTGTACCCCACTGATATGTACCATTCCATGAGGCAGATAACAGATGAACCTGAGAATCTCTGGGGCCTGCTCAGCAGCATACTCAAATACCCTAATAGATATCAAGGCCCACACCATGGTCAGACCACACTGCATGCTGTAACACCCTAGCAGATATAGCAAGCATTCCAAGGTGTGAATGTACATGGAAAATAGGAAAGCCACAGCAGCACACTACAGTCAGGACTCCTAGCAGGCATACAAGTAGTGACTGTAAAGGGCAAATATTGAAGCCTTAGCAACAAAGTGCAAGCAAAAGTGAAAGGAAAGCACACACACAGACACATTAACAGTAGTAGTAGTTGTAGGTGTCAGTGTACATACACAGTTAGTACAGGAAACTGGAGAAATAAATGGAGGAATGTTAATCTACAACACAGCTGGAAATATGAGAGAGATACCAACCTTTACACTCTCAGAACATTGTCCACAGCATACCAGCATGGTCCCTGCCCTTAAAATCTGAAAGGGCTACGCCTATCTCACATACCTTTTTATAGCACTGTTCTGAAATCACAGTGAGAACTGCAATCAGTACACAACTGGCTGCATGCAATTAGCAAATGCTGGCTAACAATTGGTGCAGAGGCCATCACATGGACATATGCAGATACCTACAAAAGTATGCTGTACTCCCAGTCCACACATGCAATACTTTCATTGCACCCTGAGGAGGACGTGAGAGACAGACAGACAGACAGACAGAGAGACAGAGACAGAGAAAATTGAAATTAAGCAGACACAAGCAAAACTGTTCAGCAACAGCCACCTGAAAGCTGACAACTGGCAAGTGGAGCAGCAGGACAGAAAACCAGACGACAACACAAGCAGCTGTGACAAACACAGGTAATGTAAAGTAATACTATAAAGGTCTACATACTGTGAACCCTCCATATGTTTCATTGGTCTGTATCCATATGTATATGAAGATGTGTAAAGGGCAGGGGACATACAGCAACTATCAGTGAAGGCTGTACATACATTTGTATGTGAGAGCATCTATGTGCACCTATCAATGTAGGTTGACTGTAGGTTGTAGTGCTATGTACAAAGTAGGTTTCACAGTTATGTATGTTTAGCAGTATGTTAGTGTGTGTATATAGTATGGTAGACAAACATGTTGATATACCTGTCTATCATATGGATATGTATGTATGTCAAAATATGTATGTATGTGTGTATATATATATATCTATATATATATATATATATATATATATAATATGCATATATGTATACATACATAGAGAGAGATGTAGGAATACATAGACAGATGTAGATAGAATATGTACAAACATATATATGTAATGCACACATACAGATATAGATATATGTAGATACATATACATAGACAGACTGATCTGACTATCTACAGGTATGACTGTATATGACGACCTCAACAGCCCCTGTCCCACCCCCTCTGTCACTCTCACCCCCTCTGTGCCCCCCTCTCCATATCTATAGCAATATATGTACATCAATATATATATGTATACAGACATATATATATAGATATATATATATATAGATATATATATATATATATATATATATATATACACATATAGATATATCTGTGTACATATATATATACATATATATATATATATATATATATATATATATATATATGAGGGAGAGAGAGAGATGCATATATATTCTGAGTGAGGCACATGTGTACATATGTATTGCAACAGGTGCCTGGTGACAAAGGCATGGAGTGAACACCAGTATCAAAACCGGAGTACCATACCCCATTTCAAATCACCTACACCAGTAACCACCAGATATGTGATTGGCTGCCCACCACTGCATATGTCAGGGGTGAACAGGGTCATAAATGTGTACAATAGTGCCCCCAATGATATTCACACTGGCACACTATTCCTGGAATACCTGCACATGGTATGTGTCAGCAGACATGGTGCGTCGGCTATGGACATGTACCCCTCCACACCACATAATGGATGCCATGGTATGGACCTCACATGACAGCTACAGATATGGAGAAGGACACAGTGACATGTACAACACTGTGACAATGCACTCAAACACATTACCAATGCACAGTGACTGACAACACCACAGAGTACACACATACTACCCACATAGAGGTTACCACTCCCGGATTTACATACGTAAGTCACACCCATGACAGATGTCCAACAACCATAGTAACACCTCACACCATCCACAACCTATATGACTGCTGTGTGTCGTCCATGCCACTGCAATAGAGAGCACATGTGTAGGTAAAGGTTCCTATCCACAGATAAGACATACCCTGCAATAAACCACACAGCGTTAAGAAGCAAGACTCCCCATGAGTACATGTCACACATACCCCTGCTGAATGTTAGTCAGATAGGTAATATGCCATATGAGTCACCATGTGTAACTGTGTGACAGCAGCAGGTACCATCACACCACATGTGTCACAATGGTCAGGGTAGCAGAACAGTATGCTGCTGTACTCCCAGGGGCAATAGCATATTGTATAGTATTTATTGTAATGTAATGTTTTGTGTTGTATTGTATTGGTATGTTGAGGTGCCTCCTTCGTGGAGTGGAACCACTGCTGCTGTGCGCCAGTATACAGGTACATATCCTGTAGTCAGGCTAGTGTTACATAGCACTTCTATATGTGTGTTTAGCTCCTGTCAGAGTTTATGTAGCATGCAACTGGGGATACCATCAGGTCCCAGTCATGTTGTGTATTCTGCTTTCATGAGGGCGGCTCTCACCTGGACATCTGTGATGACAGGGAGGTTACAGTCAGCTGGGATAACTATGTCTTATTTAGGGGGAGAGGGCGGGGTGACACCTGCACTGAACCTGTCTGCCACAACGTTGCCAATATCTGTGGTTTCAGTGAAATATTTGTTGTTGTGTACTAACTGTGGGCATAGAGGATGGATTCTGACCGGGTTGCTAACATAACTGAAGAAGGCCTTCTGGTTATCTGTAGTGTCCCTCTTGATTTCCCTCTCAAAGTTGCCCATGGATGTTTGTATGATGGAAAATAGATCCTTACTAGTGCTGCTCAGACATGCCTTCCCTTAATGGAATTATGCTCTGTCTTGCAGTAGCTTCCATCTTTTGTAATACAATCTGTCTATGGCTGGGGTCCACCAGACAGGATGCTGTCCCTTTGTGGAGAGTGTCTTGCTCATATATGGGATTGCATGATCCATGCATTCTCGGAGATGTCTGTAGAAAGCATTTGTGTAGGGGTCAGCATTGTGGGTTGTATTTGCCACTGGCCCAGTGGGCTGAAAGGATACCATGTCACTGTTACAAAGTGTAAAGTTTGCATCTGCATTGTTATTCACTGTAGTCGTTTGTGCTGGTGGTGGAGGTGGGATATGTATATCCAGGGCAATTAGTGTGTGGTCAGGTCACAGTAGTTGATGATGTAGGCCATACATAACCTAGATACAAACCCCCAGAGTGAGGAGGTGCTCTAGACCTGAATCAGTGTTCTGACTGCTGGGGTTTGGTAGTATGTCGTAATGAGTGTGCCAGGTACTGTTGCACAGTTGCTGGCTGAGCACTGATACCTGGCCATTTACATGTGTATCCACCAATAGACAGACAGATGCTATATATGTGAGATATGTTGTATCATAACAGTCGAGTAGCATGTGTAGTGTGTGTGCCAAATTCTGCTGACATATATTGCTGATATCAGGTTATTTTCTGTTTCAGGTACATGGCTCACCCGCAAAATCCTGCTTACTCCACAGCTGAGGATGAGGAGATACACCAGAGCCTGGTGCGGGATTATGCAATACTCTTTTCCCGCATCAGCCAGAATCAGCAGGAGAGGGCTGCACTGTGGCAAGACCTGGTCCGTCGGGTAAATGACATAGGCACGCATAATAGGACATATGAGCAGGTACGACATCACTGCAGTGATTTAATCAGAAATGTCCATCAGCGTGCATCGGATATCCACAGGCAACAGGTCGCCACAGGTAGTGGGGTGGCTACACATCCCCCACTCACCAGACTGGAGGGACTACTCATGAGTGTAGTGGCTCCAGTCCGCCAGCAACAACAACAGCAGCAGACATGCATTATGATGGAGGCTGGAGACACGCAGCAGCAAGACAGTGAGCGTGCAGGTAATATGCCATATGTATAGTTGACTGTTGTGTACACTGGTAGTTAATGCATGTGTGAGGTGTGTCCTTGGTTTGTAGCTGTCACCATAGTATTTAATGTGCAAGTGTAATATCCTCAATATTAGCAGCTGACCTGTGAAAGGCGACTGTTGTACTACTGACCTGTATCATATTCAGTAACAATGGCACAGTTGTGCCCACTGACATTAGTTTCTTCATGTCTGCAGGTTTCTCCGGTGTAACAGCAATGTAGCCTATCCATGCTGGTGAGTGTGTATTAACAATACCTGTAATAGTCTTGATAGTAATAGTAATATTAGGCTCACTTAGTAGTGCTCTTTGTATGCATGTAGGTGTGTCTGTGTCTGTGTGTTGATATCATGCATACTGAGTAGTGTACAATTGTGTGCAACTGTGTGCATGTGTACGTGTGTATGTGTGCATGTGCGCATGTCTGGACCTGTGCATGTGTGGATGTGTGCATCATTGGTAATGTGTAGACATTGTAAACTGTGTTTCCTGTTTCCCTCCCACAGGTTCTGGTGCTGCTCTGGTGTCATGCAGCAGGGAACCTGAATCAGGTGCCATGGGTACTGATAATGATGGCATCTGTGTAATGGCACAGGAATGTATGCCAGGGTCTGCCACTGGTCAGCCGATTGACAGTACACAGCTGTCGACCCCATCAATGCGCACAGTTATCCTGCCAATGCACCCTTTGTCACCAATGTCCCTAGGTGATGGACAGCATACAGTGGGCATTGACCAGGGTAATGTGGTATCTGTGGCACATGCCTCCCCACACAGCAGCCATGGGCATGGCCCAGAGATGGTACCACACAGACAGATGTCCAGGGGTTCTCGTGGGAGTATCCGTGGGCGTATTGCCCCTGTCAGACGTGCCCACAGAGGTCTTACAACCTCAGCTATGTTTTGGGCTGTCATGCAGGCACAGTCACGTATGGAACGGTACATCAGACAGGGTCTGAGGGAGCTGACAGCATGTCGCACAGGCATGACTGACAGTATGCGTGACATTGCGGCTGCCATCAGTAATTTCACCGATGTCATAGACAGACATTGTGGGGACGTATTAGACCGGTTCCACAACTACATGTCCATGAGCCAGGGCAATGGTGGACGGTTGAGGCGTCGACATGGGCGTATGCCAGCAACAGCAGCAGCTTGCAGTCGTCGCGGACGACAACAGGGCCGCGGCCGCCCCCATAGTGCCAGCAGCAGCCCCAGCAATGCTGGGTCTGTGCTGTCATCAGACCGCCCCAGGAGACCACGTGCACGTGGCTCTGGCCAGGCCCGACAGGGATCTGTGTCCAGTCAACGAACACCTGCTTCTGATGACAGTACCCAGTCTGGGTTGGTACTGGATACGGTCCATAGCACCCCTGCAAGGCACAGGTACCGTATCTGTGGCCAGAGACGCTGATCTGTATGACCTGGCAGGTACAGTCTGTGGCTGTCCACAAACACCAGTATATGGCAGCCATGAGGTGGAACTGTGTGCATCCATACACACATGCAAATTGACAACACCTAGGGCTACCGCATACACGCACACACTGCATCAACATTGCCCCACCTTGTACTGCTGTCCCTCACCAACACACATACACATACATGTCAATCGGTGTTATCAGTGGCTGACTCAGGCATACCAAGTTCACACCCTGTGCATATGATGAAACTGTGCCACCTCCTGCAATCTGTAACATCAGTGCAGGTACATGTTAACATGTTGCTGATGCACAGGGTGACTAGATAGACGTGTAGTAATAGTATCATGTTGTTAACAGTACTGTGTGTTGAAATAATTGTGGGTATATCACAGCATGCCTGATGCAGTACGGGTGTGATTGTCATGTACTGTTGTCTACACCCATGGTAAGTACCATAGTGTATCATCTGCACATGTTGGCATACTGATGGTAAGGATGTCAACAGAATGCTACATACATAGGTAGCACAGGGGATAAGGTAATGAATGTATTAATACGCAACGATGGGCATGTAAACTGCAAGTGGCATGTTGCCCACACTGGATTCTGCAATGCGGATGTTTGAGGATGTTGATATGTGTGCAGTACTACACGACTGGTACAGGACACACAGGAGCACCCTAGCACTGCAAGCTCACATCTCATACCATGCTAGACAGCCCCAACACACAAAACTAACTGTCACAGGAGGGAGAGTCCCCATACATGTCAGGGATACTGTGGTGGCAGGCCACGCAGCACACATCCTACTACGTATGGAACCACTGAGTGAAGGCTCATTGTCTGTTATTTGACATGTATATTACTGCAGGTATGAGCACATGGGTTTCCATCCAGTTATTGTACATCCTGACAGTACATGATCTGTACACTTGTGTGCCCTGAGACTGGACCCTAGCCATCTGACCTGTGTATTTCCATGTACATGTGCATAGTGCCTGCATATTTGCAGTGTTACCTACTGGAAGTGGTACAGCTTGTTTGTTGTACAATGGACTACATGCAGCCCTGCTTACTGTAGCTTTGTTTGCATGCATGTTTGCTTACAATTACCCTGGAATACTGATCCCACCTGCAATGCATAGTTACAGAGCTTCTGTGGACTCCTAGTGACATCTGCATAGCTTACTATATGTATGTCCATGTCTCACTTGACAGAATGTCACTGTTTGTCCTGTTCACATGTACGTTGCCTGTGACACATTGCATATGACTTACCTGGCATTTGTCCATGTGAGCAGTCATATATGCTACTGCTAACTAATCACAGGCACTACACCCTCACATATTCATCTTCTGTTGAACCACCTGCTTCGCTAGGGATGGCTTGCACCTGTCACCCCTGGGCTTTCAGATATTGGCAAAGTCTCTTGCTACCCCCATAGTGCCTATGTTAGGCAAGGCTCAAATGACAAACCCACCTTCATAGGTATCACAAGGGATAAGAAGCTAAGATTAATGCTACCCAACGCCAGAAGTCTAAACCTCAAGATGCATGCACCCAATACTCGCTTTGGCATGGAGAACATCGATATCTGTGCAATAACAGATGCCTGGTTCAGGGCTACTGAGAGCACCCAAGCACTACCAGGTTATACCTCATACCATGCTTTTCAGCCCCAAAACTTGGAACGAACCACAAATGGAGGGGGAGTATTGATATTCATCAAAGTTACCCACACCTCCAGGTTGGTGGCAAAGCACCAAGCATCAGAGACTATCCATGTGCAACTAGCAATGGGTGAAACTGCCTTCCAGGTTATAGCCTGCTACAGACCACCCTCCCAAATCCAAGAACCGCACTCGGCCGTCCTGTGAACAGTGGAAATATGAAGGTCTCTCCAAACACCATTATATTGGGCAACGTCAACTACCCAAACATGGACTGGGAGCATGACTCTAGCACCAACACCCTAGGCCAAAGATTCCTAGAATATATGAGCTCAAATGCTATGGAACAACTTGTTACCACTCCCACAAGAAGGGGAAACATACTGGACCTGATCATCACCAACATGGGGACTCTATGCTCCAGACCAGAAGTGTATCCCTCACTGGTAAGATCAGACCATAAACTAATCTCACTGGATATTCACATCCCGACCCCACCCCCTGCCCAGAACACCACATTGAACAACTTCTCTTAAGCAAATTCACACTCCTCAAAACTGAGGTGGAAACCTTCAAAGCCCCTGGGCCTGTGGAAACTACAGACCAGACCACAGATTCCTCTATAAACGCATTCTATGGACACCTTCAGGAATGCATGGATCATGTGATCCCAAATAAAACCAAGACCCAATCCTCCAAATGGCAGACGTCCTGTCTGGTGGACCCCAGCCATAAACAAAAACTACACAATAGAAGGAAGAAGCTACTAAGTGATACAGCAAATTCCCAAAAAGGGAAGGCATCACTGATCAGTATTAGCAAATAACTACAGGCACTCATAAGATTGTCTAAGGCCAGCTTCGAGAGACATTGCACAGGACACTAAGGATAATCTCAAGGCTTTCTTTAGTTATGTTAGGAACCTGGGTGGTAATTCCCAGATATGCTCAGAGGTAGTTCAAAATGTCAATAGAAACACCAAACCCACAGACATTGCCAACATTCTAGCTGACAGGTTCAGTGCAAACTTCTCACCCCCCTCCACACTGAAAGGGCAAATATGTATCCCAGCAGAGTGCTGCCCCCCTGACATCTCAGATGCTCAGGTAAGAGCCGCCCTCTCCAAAGCAATACACACTGCATCAATGGGACCAGACAGTGTCCCGGGCTGTGTCCTACATGACCTCCAAGACGTGCTACTAACAAACATACACCTACTGTTCAATCCCAGCCTTACTACAGGATATGTGGCCAAAGTGTGGCATACAGCAACAGTGGTCCCTCTACAGAAAGGAGGTGCCTCAACGGATCCTGGACACTATCGCCCCATAAGCCACACTAGCTTGGTCTGCAGAGCTATGGTACGGATCATCATGGGCCGCATAAATATAGATATTGGGGACCTACAGACACTGGTTCATACCCAGTTTGGCTTTGTTAAGGGCAGATCCTGCCTCTCAAACCTGGTTGATTTCTTTGAAACAGTCACCAAGGCCATTGACGAGGGGAAGGTGGTTCACACAGCCTACCTGGACCTCGCGAAAGCCTTCAAATCAATACCCCACTCGGGCATTCTAGAGAAGCTCACCAGCTTAAATATAAGCCCCTATGTCACTAGATGGATTGCACACTGGCTCAAGGACAGAACCCACATGGTTAGAATTGCTGGAGCCATGCCAGACTCCAAACCAGTTACAAGTGGTGTCCCACAATGCTCAGTCCTGGGACCTCTCTTGGTTGGTATATATTTATCGGAGGTACAGGCCAACACGGAAGGACTGTGGCTGACCAAATATACAGATGACTGCAAACTGGCCGCCATAATCGACTCTCCAGCCGACACAAGCATCTTCCAAAGGGGCCTCATAGAAACAGACAACTTGTGCCAGAGCCATGGCCTCCAGCTGAATGCAAAAGTGTGTATAGTCATCCCCTTTGGCAAAATAAAGTGCCCACAAAGTACCACATAGGTGGTACTCCATTAGGTACAGAAGAAGTGATTAGGGACCTGGGGACCTAAGTTGATAGCAATCTCTCATTTGACAACCACGTGGCTAAAGTGGTTAGAAAGACATTGTATATAGCCCACCCCATCATGAAGGGATTCACATCTACATCAGGGGAGGACATCGTGCCTCTTTACTCATCCCTCATCAGGCCCATAATTGAGTACAATCCCCCTGTCGGGATGTACCTTACCAGACACCTGCAGCAACTGGAAAGACCCCACAAGTACCTCACCAAGAGGATCAAAGGGCTCAAACAGATGCCATATGCTGACCGGTTAAAGAAACCCCAGCTCTACTCAGTGACATACCGCCTGTTCAGAGGCGATCTGTGCCTAATGTATAACACCATGTCAAACACGGAATTAATTGGCATGCTGCACCTGAGAATATCCAAATCCCATCGGGCTACATGCTTGTGAGACCTGAACCTCAGCACTGAAATAAATAAGATGCTGGAGGGACAGATTCATAACCCAGAGGCTCACTTCACTGTGGAATAAAATCCCAGTCCAGGTTAGGCAGAGTCCCTCATTGACTCTCTTCAAGAGGAATCTTGATGAGTGGATGGGACATTGTAGGTTTACCCCGGGTATCACTTCTGTGTCACTGTTAGACAGAGGCACAGTATACTAACCTTGGAAAAGGGCATGGCAAGATATATTTACAATGGATGGCGACAGCCAAGCACATTCTGGCTAGGTTCTTAAATGCCCTAGGGCAGATAGCCTAGTATGATGCTATGAACCTATGTACCTTGTTCCCCATTGGCCCTATGTGCTGTTAATCACCATGGCAATCACAATACTATGGTAGCATGTGCAAAGGTCAGTTTTCAGTCACCTCTATGCTACAGTTGTGGAATATGTGGGTCATGTGGCAATGTCACAGCTGCCACATGTACACAGTCAACCCTCTCCCCTACACATGGATGTACAACACATGTATGAGATGGAACCACATAGTCAAACTGGGGACTAAGCACTCTGAACCCAGTACTGGCATAACCTGTCAGGTGGCATGCAATACCACAGTGACTACAATACCAGTCTGATGTAGACCTACACTGACAGCAATACAAGCACGTGAACACACTGGGCCATTCGTGGAGCCTTAGAATAGCATCCTGCCTGAGCGGCACACACCTCTGCAGCTGGCACACAGGCATACGTTATGCCTGAACACATCACACATAACACACAGCACACATATCCTGTGTGCCAGTCACAGGCTGTATGGCTAGACAACACACCTGCCACAGTTGTGTTAGCTACCTTTATTGTCCAGTACAGTGTGGTCACGCTCACCAGGCTGGACAAGGTGAAGGTCACAGTGATATGCCTGTGGGGCACTATAGTCCACCACATAACACAAGCATACAGGTCAGTCAGAGGCATGGACACATATGACTCAGTCATTGTCCATGCCACATACCTTCTCCTGCTGTACTTGTAGGGTGCTGACATCATCAATGTTTAGAAAGGGGAATGTGCATCCTGTGTTGTGTTTTCCCAGTTGCCAAAAGGGACATTTCCCTCACATAGACTTGCACACACACCAACCCCACTCACACACACACCCACACACACACTGAGCATTTGCAGGATTCAAATCCCTACCTAACTATGTCATGACACTCGAGACGGACACATTAGCAGAGCGTGCTATTCACATTACTGGGAGGTTTCCCTTCTCCTGCTGTACTTATAGGGTGCTGACATCATCAGTGTTCAGAAAGGGGAATGTGCATCCTGTAGTCTGTTCTCCTAGTTGTCAAAAGGGACATTTCCCTCACACACACACTAACCCCCCTCATTCAAACACACACACTTGCCATTTGCAGGATTCAAACCCCTACCTAATTATGTTATGACACTCGAGATGGACGCATTAGCAGAGCGTGCTATTCGCATTACTGGGAGGTTTCCCTTCTCCTGCTGTACTTATAGGGTGCTGACATCATCAGTGTTCAGAAAGGGGAATGTGCATCCTGTAGTCTGTTCTCCTAGTTGCCAAAAGGGACATTTCCCTCACACACACACACTAACCCCCCTCATTCAAACACACACACTTGCCATTTGCAGGATTCAAACCCCTACCTAACTATGTTATGACACTCGAGACGGACGCATTAGCAGAGCACGCTATTTGCATTACTGGGAGGTTTCCCTTCTCCTGCTGTACTTATAGGGTGCTGACATCATCAGTGTTTAGAAAGGAGAATGTGCATCCTGTAGTGTGTTTTCCCAGTTGCCAAAAGGGACATTTCCCTCCCACAGACTTGCACACACGCCAACCCCACTCACACACACCCACACACACACTGAGCATTTGCAGGATTCAAACCCCTACCTAACTATGTTATGACACTTGAGACGGACGCATTGGCAGAGCGCGCTATTCGCATTACTGGGAGGTTTCCCTTCTCCTGCTGTACTTATAGGGTGCTGACATCATCAGTGTTTAGAAAGGGGAATGTGCATCCTGTGGGGAGGCAGACGCCAAGCACACTCTGGCTAAGCTGTCATTCCCTAGGGCAAACAGCCTTATGTTGACCTCTACACCCATATGTTTAATTGTCAAATGCACATTATTTGTTGCTGATAGACTGTTTGCACGTCTTTATTGCCATAGCATTCCCTGTTTGTATGAACAACTTGTGTATCTGTGGAAGATGTTTGCATATGGGAGGGATCCACTATATCACGTATATCTCTGTAGTCATTTAACTGTGTGCACTGGGCAGATTGCTGTAATGTGGTTGGTTCCTGGAATAACACGTAAAAATACCAGATATGTGTGGCCAACTGCTAAACTGAGATTTGGCCTAAGTGTGTGAGCATGCCCAGTTCAGCCTTCCCATGGCATGTTGTCTGACGTATGTCTCATTTATCAAAGTGTGTGAGCATGCCCAGTGTGAGCTTTCCATATGTTGAACTCTGCAGCCCACCACATTTGTGGATGAGTGTGAACTTCAACAAATATCTCCTGTTTATGGTTGTGTGTTGTGTGTCATGTTGTGTAGTTACTGTCCAACTGCTTTGTGTGTGAACACAACAGGATTATACTGTGCCTGCAGGGTTTGCATGGGATACTTTGCATACAGTTGTCAACATCCTTTCACACTGACCTAACACTGTAGTACTGTATAGTGTACTGGTTCAGTACTTCGACTGTGGTGGACAGTATCCTGGGCTTTAGTCCTATCACTGCTTTACATTTCCATAGTGAGCACAACAGCCTGGTTAGGGGCCAGTTGTGCACATCTGACCATGTTGCATTATGTTCAGATATGAACTACTTAAACCAGGCTTGTCCAACATTGGTAGTGTATTCCACAACATAGGTGTACATTTGCAAACACTAGCGATGTGCCCTAGGCCATTTCTAATGCTAGTCGGAGAGTGTGTTTGTCCTTCGACACACATTGTAAGTGGAGTTTGCCATGACATATGTCATGGTTAGTGTACTGTGCCTCTGTCTACCTGTGACATGACAGTGATACCCAGGGTAAAGCTACCATCTCCCATCCACTCATCAAGATTCCTCTTGAGGAGAATCGATGAGTGACTCTATGGATAGCCTGTACTGGGAGTTTACTCATGGGTGGGGGTGGCTTCTGTGTTATGGATCATGCAGTACAGCTTGTCCTATGTAAGTCAGTGCTGGGGTTCAGGTCTCTCATGTGCATAGCTCACTGCCATTCAGATTGTACAAGGTGCAGCATGTTTATTGATACCAGCTTGGACATGGCTTTATACATCAGGCACAGCTTGCCTCTGGGTGGGCAGTATGGCAGTGTGTGTAGCTGCAGTTTGTTTAGTCAGGCAACACATGGCATCTGTACAAGCTCTTCGATACTCCTGGTGAGGTACTGTTGGGGACTTTACAGTTGATGGAGGTGTCTGCTGAGGTACATCCCACAGGGGCTATTGTAGTCAATTGTAATGCCGATGAAGGATGACTGCAGAGCCACAATGACTTCCCCTTATCTAGATCTGACAACCTTCATGATTAGGTGGGTATATGGTATGTTTCTGTAAACACTACAGCACATGTTTGTCCCATGCAGGATATCTATCACCTTGTGTCCCCAGGTCTCTCATTACATGTTAAGTACGCAATGGGTTAACACCTATGTGGTAATTGGTGGGCACTTACTGTATATCCACGGGGGTTGACTATACACTTTTCTGCAATTAGCTTGCTGACATGGCTATGGCACCAGTTCTCTGTTTTCTATGTGGCTTTTTTGTGGAATGCTTGTGTCAGCTGGAGGATCATATATGGTGAGCAGTTTGTAGTCCTCTGCAAACATGTTCAGACACAGTCCTTCCATGTTGGCCTGTACCTATGGGACATATATACCAGACGAGGGAGATCCCAGGACCAAGCCTTGTGGGATGCCAGTTATATCTGGTTTGTAGTCTGACATGGCTGCAGCATGTCTGACCATGTCTGTTCTGTCCTTGGTCTGGTTTGCAACCCCTCTACTGACATAGGGGTTTATATTTAAGCTGGTGAGCATATCTATAATGAACACGTAGGGTATTGTATATAAGCCTTTGCAAGGTCCAGCTACGCTGTGTGGACCACATTGCCCTCATCAATTACCTTAATGACTGTTTCATTTGAGTCAAACATGTTTAGGGGCAGGATCTGCACTTAAGAAAGCCACACTGGGTAGGGTCCAGTGTCAGTAGGTCCCCAATATCTTTATGTCTGCGGTACATGCTGATCCTTTCCATAGCTGTGCAGACCGAGCTTCTCAGGATTCTGGGGTGGTAGTTTTCAGTATCCATTCAGGCAACACCTTTGTTGAGAAGGACCACTGTTGTTGTACACTGCTTTTTGGGTAGATATCCTGTGGTAAGGCTGACATTGAGCAGTAGTGTGATTTGGCATTCCATTCGTCTTGGAGTCCATGTTGGACTCAGCCCAAGACACCATCTCATACCATTGCTGCTGTGTGTTTTGCTTTGTAGATGCTGGCTGTTACCTCAGCATCTGCAATGTCAGAGGGCCAGCAGTCTGCTGAGGTAGATATTTTGCATTCTGGGGGGGTTGCACTGCACCTGTCAGGATGTTTGTTGGCAATATGTGTGTGTGTTTGGTATGTTGTTTGTGATATTTGTGTGATTCAGAGAATATCTGTGAATTCCCAACATGGTTCCTACCATCAGTTGTGGAAGCCTTGGGATTATCCTTAGTGTCCTATACAATTTGTATCTTCATAGGTTCATAGGTTCATACTAGGCTATCCACCCTAGGGCATTTGTTAGCCTAGCCAGAGTGTGTGTGGCTTTCGCCACCCCTTGCTATGTGAATATTATGGCCATTTATGATTTGCTTTGCTGTGCCTCTGTCTGGACGTAACACAGTGAAGACCCCCAGTGTAACTCTACGATCATCCGTCCACTTGGTAAGATTCCTGTTGAAGAGTGTCAGTGAGGGGCTCTGCCTAACATGGAGTGGGATTCTGTTTCAGGGTGTGGGGAGCCTCTGGATTATGTATCTGTCCCTCCAGCACATCCTGTTTCATTATGTGTTGAGGTTGACATCTCTCACTCTCACAGCTCCTATGGCTTTGAGTTTTCTGGGGTGGAGCATGTCCATTACTCCTGTGTTGGACATGGCCTTGTACAACAGGCATGCAATGCCTCTGTTAGGCAGTATGTGACTGCATTCAGCTGGGGTGTCTACAGCCAGGCAGCATATGACATATATTTGAGACCCTTTATCCTCTTGGTGAGGTACCTTTGAGGTCTTTCTAACTGCTGCAGGTGTCAGGTAAGGTACATCCATTGTACTAGATTATGGGTGTGATAAGAGAACAGTATAGGGGCACAATGGCCTCTGTTGACGTAGATGTGAATCCTTTTATGATACGGTGTCCAATGTAGACAGTCTTCCTAGCCACATTGGCAATGTGAGTGTCACATAACAGGTTACTGTCCACTTGTGTCCCTAGGTCCCTGATTACTCCTTCCATACATAATGGTTTACCACCTATGTGGTAATTTGTGAGTACCTTGTTTGGTATTTGGTGGGACATTCATACTGTCCAGTGTCTTCAGGATGGCTGGGTGGGGTTCCTGTGTGTGAGAGTGTGGTCTGTAGCATGCTACAGACTGTACAGCAGTCTTGCCTACTGTTAGTTGCACATGGGTGGACTCCAATGCCTTGTGCATTGTCAGTTACCTGGACGTATGGGTGTCTGTGCTGAATATGGATACTCACCCTCCTTTTATGTTTTGTTCCAGGTTTTGGGGCCATGACGCATGATATGTGGTATAACCTGGTAGTGCTGGTGTGCTGTCAGGAGGCTTGCAGCAGGTTTCTGTCACTGCACAGACATCAATGTTCTCCATAATGGGGATGGCCTCGGGAGCATGCATATTGGGGTTTACACATCTGGCATTGGTCAGCATTACCCTTATGTTTCTTTCCACTTATGTTTTCTAGGGTGGTGAGTTAGTCTTTTCAGCCTTGCCTACGAAAGGCTCTATGGAGGTGGCAAAAGCCTTATCCAATATCCAGACGCCCAGGGGTAACAGGTGCAAGCCATCCCTGGAACAGCTGCATGGCTTGTCAAGCATGACATCCCAAGCAGACAGACATTGGATCCCCTTGGAATGACACCAGTAAGTGTGCCACTTGTTATAACTGATCATTCCGTGTTTGTACTGTGGCATAATTCTTGGTGAGGGTAGGATGCTGCAAACGGTGAGTGTCATACCGGCCTGGACTACATAATCAGAGAGCTCATCTATGAATCTTTTCATGTAGTCCGGGGAAGTACATCTCAGGTCATTCACACCAGCATGGACTATGATTGCATCATATTTCTACTTGCTTTGGGGTGACCTGCATACTTGTGTTATGTGGCATATTGTGGCAGCCTGCAGGCAGCTTACTGTACCCTTTCCCTTGTTCAGTCTGGTGTGCGGCACAGCAGTGTGTCTTGCTATGGAGTCACCTATTACAACTGTATCAGGCATGTTGTTTCTCCTTCTGGCCTGTGACTGTTTGGCACACCAGCTTTGTGTACTATGTGTTGCATGTGCTATGTTTGGAGGTTGTTTGATTGGGTGTCTGCTTTGGAGGCCTCTGTTGGTGTGGTGTGTTTGTAATTTGGGCCTCCGGGAATGTTTTTCTGTGTTTATGTCTTTGGTTTGCAGTTGTGATAGGTCTATGTGGGACTGGGTTTGTGGTGTGTGTGGTTACCTTCTCCTCCTGACTAGTTTTGGGAGTACTGAGTTGAGGGAGCTCAGCCTCCAGTTTGGATAGATGGCTGCATCTCTCACATATATTTGTATTTCTTGGGGGGAGTTGGGGGTTGTCTATGTACTTGGGGCAGGTGTAACATTGCCTCAAGATTCACAGATTCAAATTGTTGTGGCTGGCCTTAGTGGATTGTATGTGTGGACATATTTTATTGCCATACTACTGATCAGTGATTACTTCATTTTTTATGTTTGCTCTATCATGTAGTAAAGCTTCCTCATTCACTTGCATGGTTTGGTTATGGCTGGTTTCCACCATGCCAGATGCCTGCGTGTATGGCATTGTGTCTTGTTTTAATTTAGGATTGCATAATCCAAGCATTCCTGGCAGTGTTCATGGAATGGCTGTATTACAGGTTCTGAGGTGTGGCCCATATTTTGCACCTGCACAGGACCTTTAATGGATTCCACATCAGTTTGGAGGAGTGCAAATATTGCTTTACACACATTTTCCACTGTGGTTTTCTGGCCAGGGACTGTGGTCAGGATTTTGTATATCCAGTGTGATTACTCTATGGTCTGGTTTTACCAGTGAGCAATACACTTCTCATCTTGCCATCCAGTACCCATGTTGCTGATTATCACATCCAGTATGCTTAAGCCTCTTGTGGGAGTGGTACGTTATTCCTGGGCATTTTGGTTTATGGATTCTATGAACTTTTGTCCTACAGTGTTGGAGCTAGTATAATGCTCCCAGTCTATGTCTTGGTATTTTCAGTCACCCAATATAATGTGGTTTGGAGGACTTGATATATTCATGTATTCCAGCATAGGCCAGGTGCAGTTCCTGGTGTTGGGACAGTAGTCTGTAGCAGGCTATAAACTGGGGGGCAGTTTTAGCCACTGTTACTTGACCATGGCTAGTCCATGCTGCTTCTTGTTGTGGTACCAACATGGGGGTGTGGTTATCCTTGACAATTATTGCTAGTCACCCTCCTTTTGTAGCTTGTTCCATGTTTTGAGGCTGTACAGCACAGTATGAGATGTAACCTGGTAGTGTTAGGGTGCTGTTGTGAGCCTTGACCCAGTTTTCTGTTACAGCACAGATATCAACATTCTCCATACTGGGTGAGTTTAGACTGCATGCATCTTGCTGTTTCGACTTATCCCTTATTTTATTCTTATCCCTTTTGATACCTATGGAGGTAGGTTTGTGTTTTGAGCCTTACCTATTCAGGGCACGCTGTGGGTAACAACAGCCTTTGCCAGTATCCATACGGTCTGCACTGATAGGTGCACGCCAGTCCTAGCAGGTGGAGCATCATGTCATGCTCAGCATGTCATCCCAGGCTGGCACACATTGGATCCCCTTTGACTAACTGCGATACTTCAGTCAATTATTGCACTTGATCATCTCATTGTCATATTGTGGCATGATGCTTGGTGAGGGTAGGTTGTTAGTCAGGGTCCTCAGGTGTGCATATAGTACATGGTGTTACATTACTTAATACATGGCATTCATGCCTCAGGTGGTGCTGCAGGGCTGCCTCTGTCGGATGCACATATTACACTCCCTGTACATGTTTGTGAGCAGGTCATGTCATTTTAGGCATCCCTGTTATTATCTGAGTGAGTCAGGGGGGGTATCATTCCCAGGGTTTCTACTGAGCCAGTGTATGTGCTATGCGTTGCCTCTTTGCCAAGGCCAGGGCATACTGGGCACACCTCCTTCTGCCTACTGGGGCAGGCTCAGGTTATTCCTTCTCCAAGTCACGCTCTGCCTGTGATGGGCTTGGCAATGGTGGGGGGCTGTTTGGCCCGGCCCTATGCTGGTCTTGCTGCAGCTGTTTTCGCAAGATCATATTATGTAGCGTAGCACATACCATGACAATTTGGGTACATGTAGTTGGTGTGTACTGCAAGGCTCCACCAGATGTGTCCAGACACCGGAACAGTGACTTGAGCAGCCCAAACACACGCACTATTACATTACGTGTTTGTGCGTCTGCCTCATTATGGCGTTCCTGTTCAGGTGTGTGTGCGTTTCTGATGGGTGTCATCAGCCACGGCTCCAGTGCATAACCTGCATGCCCCACTAGGTGTCCGTGCGGGATGTCCCCATTGGCAAATGTCTGGTACAGCTGCGTCAAATGCCAGATGTGGGAATCATGGTAGCTCCCAGGGCAGCCAGCACACACATTTATTATTATGCCCTGGGCATCACACACGACCTGGCAGTTGATGGAGGGGAAGCCCTTGCAGTTAATGTAGGCCCTACCCCGCTCACCGGCTGGTGCTTTGATGCGTATGTGCGTGCAGGCTATTGCACCCACTACCTCAGGGTATTCCGCTATTTGCTGGAAGAAACGCATATTGCTGGCCAATACCTCACGGGCATTGGGGAAATATACATAATCACCAACATGTGCTGACATGGCATCCAGGAACTGGTGCAGTACCCTGGAGGCTGATGCCTGTGATATCCCCATCATATCACCAGTTGGTCTCTGGAAGGTACCTGTTGCTAGTATTCTTAGGCCAACACATACCTTGGTTTCCACTGGGATGGGTTCCCCTCTGTTGGTTCTGTGTGTGAGGCGTGGCCTGCACAGCTCCACTATTTGCTGCAGGAGGTCTCTGTCCACTCTATAGCGCTCTACTATCTCCAGCTCATGTAACCCGTGGTAGGTGACCCTGGGCCTGTACACTCTTCTCCGTCTCCTCACTGTGGGTTGTCTGGCACCATCTGCAGTGTCACCACCCTCAGCAAGTCGCCTATGTCTCATTATGACAGCTATGGCAGCCCCTAACATTTCTGCTCTGAGTTCAGCTTTTTCAGTTTTCACTTCTAATAGCTTACTCCTGTCTTGCAGTGTCTCTTGAGAGAAACATCTTGCACTGCTGTTTGCAGATTTTTAAGTGTTGGGCTGAGCTGCTATTCTGCCTGTGTAATTGCCTGCTTCTAATTGTTTTCACCTGCTAGCTCCAGCAGTATTCCCTGGTAGCTTCCTACTAATTATGTTGCTTCCTTTTTCCTTTCTGTTTCCTCAGGGGGGAGCAGCGTGTATACCAGCAGAAACACGCTCACAGTGGCTTACACGCGCACACATGCTTACACGGTTCAGAATCGTCTTATTCGGGTTAAAACGCGCGCACACCAGCTCAAACAGTGTTACAGGTCTGCCAACAGGCTTCTACATGCTAAGTCTGCCCTACACGCGCGCACACCCACGCAAACAGTGTTAAACATCTACCAACACGCTCCCACATGCTCAGTCTGCCTTACACGCGCACACACTGTCCTACTCACGCTTCATGGTGCGCACACGTGCGCGTGCACGCCCAGCAAGAAACTTTGGTGTAGGCAACAGTGTACACCTTCCATTTCTTGACTTTCCCATTCTTATGTTGTGGCACTCCTCTTTCCATGATATCTGTCTGACATCTGTCATGTAACTCTGACCTCCAATGAACTGCATTTCTTTCTGCCATTCCCCCCTGTGATGTCACTTATCTCCTACTCTGTTCCTCCCCCTTCTGTAACTCTTACACTACTCAGAATGTGCTCATTTGCTGTGTGACAGTGGAATTCAGTATCCTAACACTCATTTGCATCAGATTGCCTACTAATGCTTAGTTACATCTCTTAGACTCAGCTTCCCCCCTTAGCAACCACTACACGGTGGCCATGTTGTTTTTGGTCTGCTGGTCCCTGCATTGAAAATCCATGTATTGCATAAAACCCATATTTGTGGGTTTATAACCTTCATTTTTATGTTTTATACAGCGCAGCCCGTTTGCGCGGGGCTGCGCTGGGTCGAAAAAAAAAATTATATTTTTATTACTTTTGCATCAGGTTACCTTGCCAATGGCGACATATTTGGCCATTGGCATGCTGCCTGACACATATGCACCCTTTATTTGGAGCTGACATGGCTCCATTGTGGTTTTTGCCGAAACGTACTCAGTTGTCAACTGAGTACATTTCTGCAGCTAAAACGGCTCTTATACGGGCTGTTTTGGGCTTCCTGGATCACTAATCATCCTCATTTGCATGCTATTGAGCTGCAAGTGAGGTGATTAGCTTATCCACGCCCACTCCGTGTAAGAGACGTTTTAGCTGGTCTCTTACACGGACTTTGGGCTGTTCCTGGATCGCGAAGGCTGCATGGAGTCTTACACTACTCTTAGACTCCGTGCAAGCCTTCGTGAATCCTGCCCATTGTTTTATGGCAGTTTAATGTGATTTAAATGTGTAGAGCTAATTTTTAACACTGGTCTGGCACATTGATTGATTTGGTGTTTGGACTGTGTGTACTGGGAATTCTTTAACTTTTGTCAGTTGTAAAAGAATTCTGAACACATTTCAAATTTTTTTGCGATAATAGCACAGTTTGGCAGAGTTTAGTTGTGTGGTGTTGCTCGTTCGTCTCTAATACAAATAATAATAAGCTTTGGGGTTTTGTTTAGATGCTTTAGTGCATATTAATACACAAGGATGGATAGCAGCATCTCTAAATACAAACAAACTAGTTAACAGACAGACCTTACATGCATATATGTTCGCATCTCAGCAGCTGACTACAAAATGGCAGTCAGACTTGCACGTGCTCAGTATTTATACACTTGTGCAACCCCTTGGATAGCTTCTTAAAGATATATGCATATATATTGATCTACATCATCACTCTTAAAAAGATTGTCCTTTATATAAAACAGTAGTAGAGCTAGGGATGCATTACTATGTACATCAGAAACAAAACACAATGTTCATGTTCAGGTTACCTGGTACCTGCTACAGGATTTAGAGATTCTACTCGTAATATAACAGGACTAAATTTAGCAGCACGGACAGTCGGCAGTGCATAACTCTTATCAGGAATTTCTAGATTCATCATAGGAACAGGAATGTCCTCTGGAACTTCCTTTGGAATTGGAACACTGGACAACTCATTCGGAGATGGTCTTTCTCACAGGCTATCTGCTGTGGTATAGGCTCAAACACTGGTCTCAAATACTTCCAATTCCGCCTGAAAATTGCTCCTCCTGACTCTGTAATGTACTATGTTTGCTCTGGACCAGTATTCTTCTCTACACCAATCCGATCATAACCGTTGGACATTTGCATCCTTTCCACTTCTCCGTCTTGTAATGGATTGAGTGGTTTACTGGTCTTATCATAGTAGGACTTCTGGGTTAGGGGCTTTTTTCAACAGATTGGCTTGTACTGATCTGTTACATGGAACCAGCAATTGACTACTGATTGTTAATGTGGCTCTGGTTTGTCGCGACAGAAGTCTCTGAGCAGGTTAACCAAGATGTTAATCACAAGGAACATTTCTGAGATTCAAGAGATTCAAGAAAACATCAGTATTATCTCGTTTTGACTTCTCAAGTAATTGCTTTGCACTTTGCACTGCGCATTCTGCCAAACCATTTGACTGTGGGTACTATGAACTACTTGTGACATGAGTAAAGTCCCATTCTTCAGCAAATCTTTTGAACTGTTGGCTTGTAAACTGCTTGCCATTTGTCAGAAATAACTTTGTGCGGACTCTTAATAATGACTGTACTGGATGCTAGGTTAGGAAGCAAGTCAATCTCAAAACAATTGGAGTAAGAGTCTAATAACAACAAATAATGCTGACCATTCCACTCGAAGATGTCTGTGGCTACTTTTGACCAGCGTAATTCTGGAATCTGGTTAAGCTGAAGTGGTTCCTTCTGTTGATGTGGCTTTGTAGTATTACACACAGAACAAGACAATAGTGTTCTCTCAATGTCGAGAGACATAAAAGGCCAAAATACTAGTCCTCTCACCCTTCTTTTGGTAGATTCGATTCCTGCGTGACCACGATGCAAGATAGTAATGTACTCTGGTTTCAAGGACTTGGGAACAATTACTTTTGGACCTTTCATAATGATAACTTTGTCAGCCAAAATCTCATCTCTGTATGTAAAATGAGGCTGCACTTGAGGTAAACTAGATTGCTTTGACAGCCATCCTTGACTGAGGAAGTGATTGAGCCTCTGTAAAACTGGATCTGTAGCTGTGTGATCTCTCAGCTCATCAAGATGTGTGGAAGAAAAACTCTCACTTTCTTGACTTCAAAATCATCAATTGAATGAGAACCTTGATTTTCACTCTGTTCAGTGGTATTTCTGAGTGATCTGGATAATGTATCAGCAAGATAAAGAAAGTTTGCCTTTGTTGTAAAAAAGATTGAAATTGTACTTTTGCAATCTCGGCATCATACGTTGCAGTCTGATTGGAGCTGAATGCATTGGCTTTCTCAAGATATTAACTAATGGTTGGTGGTCTGTTTCGATCTGGATAGGTCTACCATATACATAATCATGGAATTTGGAATATGCAAACACAATTACCAGAAGATCTTTCTCAGTCTGGGTGTACTGCTGTTCAGTTTGGGTAAGAGTTCTCGATGCATAGGCAACAGGTTGATCCTCTTGTAGAATGACTGCACTAAGATCAAATTTTAAAGCATCACAGGAAAGAGTAACTGGTTTGTGAACATCAAAGTATCTGAGTGTTGGTGGACTAGCAATTCTCTATTCCAGGACATGAAATGCTTTTTGGTGTTGCTCTAACCAAGACCAGGCTATATCTTTACTTGTTAGCTTTCTAAGTGGTGCTGAAAGTTGGCTCAAGTCTGGAATGAACTTGCCTAGGTAGTTGACCATGCCAAGAAAACATTGCAGAGCTTGAACATTATCTGGATCTGGCATCTCAAGAATGGCTGTTTGCTTTGAAGAGTCTGGTTGTAAGCCGGTAATTGTATGTAAATGAGCAACATAAGTAACTTCTTGTAGCCTGCATTTGCATTTGTGTGGATTGAGCTTAAGATTTACTTGATGTGCCCTTTCTAGAACTTTTCTAAGGTTTCTGTTATGTTGTGCTTCATCACGACCTCCTACTATGATAGCACAAGGATACCCAGAAAAAAATTGCTCCATTGCACATTGGAAGACTTCACTTGCAGAATTTATTCCAAATAGCATTCTCAAAAATCCGGACCTGCTAAACAGAGTACTGAAAGTAGTGAGGAAAGAGGATTTTCTGTCGAGATGAATTTGCCAAAATGAACTCTCTGCATCTAAGATACAAACAATACTGGCATTTGGCATTAAGTCTGTGACTTCTTTGACTGTGCGCATTGGATGATGTCTTTTTAATGCCTTGCTCAAATTTCATGGATCGATACATATTCTGATGTCATCTGAGCTTTTCTTATGAGCTACCAACATGGAAGACACCCATTCTGTTTGAGTTTCCACTTGACAAATCACACCTTGTTGCACCATTTTATCTAACTCTGCTTTGACTCTGTCCTGCATGGTTATTGGAACTTTTCATGATGGCTTGATAACTGGACTGATCTCTGGGTCTAACTCCATGGACTACACAACTGGAAGTTTGCCTAGTTTGTCTTGGAAAAGATCTGCATAGGTAGAAAAAATGTGCTGTGCAAAATTAGAGTAGTGGTCTGTTAAGCTAACTTGGTAAACTTCCTTATTAAATGAAAATAGTTCCATTTTCAAAGAGTCTCTGAGTCCTAATAAAGACTGGACATGCCTCTTCACATAAAATAACAAGTCGTAGCTTCTCCCAGCAGAGTAATGTGGAAGCACTACTGAGCTTTCAGTTTGAATTTGCTCACCTCCATAAGCAACAAGTTTCACACACCTTACCAAATCGAGCCTTTCACCTTTACACACACTAGCAAATGTTTCCGCCGACATAACATTGCATTTGGAGCCTGTATCAACTTTGAGCTCTATGGGTTTGCCATTTATCCGAACAGCACAAAATACTTCATTCTTGGCCCTTAAATCTACTGCATTGACCATTTCATGAAGCACTGATATACCATCAACATAAAGAGTAGGGCTGCTACTGTCTAACCGATCAATTTGTCTCATAAAATGTTCCCTTCTTGCTGTTCATTTTGTAGATGTGCAAAAGGACCATCAGGGCTGGATGTGAGGATGCCTTATATGCTTGGCATGGATTGCCTCGTAGCAACGTGTAGGAGACTGAGTACAGAGACAGAGCTGTAAGGCAGTCTGTATAGGGCAATGTGTTAATACCCTGGTTCCTCTTGGTGAGGGACCTCTGTGCATTACAGTTGTTGCATATGGCTAGTCAAGTCAATTCTGAAGGGGGCAGTGCATTCAATGATGTTTCTGATAAGGGCTCAGTAAAAAGGTACTAAAACTTCCTTGGACCTGGATGCCCATACCCTTACTTATAAGTTGGGTGACATAGATTTTCTTGCTGTCCTGGCTATGTGTTGGTCAAAAGCAAGGTTACTGTCTACATATATTCCCAGATCCCCGAGCCAACTCTTAGGGGTGTCTTATCAATGATGTAATTAAACCAGGTGGACTTTTTCCTAAAAGGCACTGATGCATTTCCTCGCATTCAGTTTTAATCCATGGATTTGGCACCAGTCATTTGTGTGTGTCAGACCTTCTTGCAAGATGTTAGTGCCATGAAGGGGCACTCTCTGATTGCTCCCATTTTGCAGTCCTCTGCAAACTTGATGAGCCAGAGGCTCTTGACATTGGCCTTGACCTCTGAGAAGTAGATGCCAAACAGGAATATTCCCAGCACTGAAGTATTGTGCTGGTGGCTGGTGTTTTGATTAGAGGTAGCCTCACCAGTCTCGACTTCTTGGGTCCTATCTAAGAGTCAACTGGCAGTCCAGTAAGTTATATAGGGATTTATGCCTAGTTCAGGGAATTGGTCAACAATACTTTTATGGGGTATTGTATTGAACACCTTAGCCAAGTCTAGGCAGGCGGTATGCACTGTTTTTCCCCCATCCATTTCATTGGTGACACTCAGAAAGAAGTTGTAGGGTGTGGGGCTTCTTGTTAAGTAGGCAGAACCTTCCTTTGACAAAACCAAACTGGGATGGGTCCGGTGTGTGTAGGTTTCCAATGTTTTTTTTTTTTTTTTTAATAATTTCCATGATAATTAGTTCCATGGTTTTGCATTTTAGACTAGTCAGACTAATGGGTCTTTAGTTTCTGGTGTCATTTCAGAGTCCGTCCTGGTGAAAAGGAATACCCATTGCTGTCCTCCATTCATGTGGTACATAGCCTGTTTTGAGTCTGTAGTTGAAAAGTGACTCAACTGGTCCTGATAGGTCATGCTTCAAGCTATTTAGGAGGCAACCCAGATTATTGTCTGGGCCCATTAAAGCTGTTTTTTTGCCCTTAGCAAGTGCAGCCATGATCGTGCTCCATGCTAATAGTTTGGGGGATGGGTTATGTTTTTGTTAGTAGGGATTTCAATAGGGGAGGCAGGTGGGAGTGGGGAGTGAAGTTACTGCTGAATTTGTCAGCCAGGAGATTTGCTATGTCACTCTACTCGATGAAGGTGGTACCATTTACCACCAGTTCAATGGACTGCTTTGTGTTACTTTGTAAGGTTTTTGGACATAGTCTAAAGACAACCACAAGGCCTTCTACAGCTGAGAGGCTGTCATAACCTTGTAATTAGCCTTGTTGCATTTAGTTTCCTGCTTAGTTTAATTCTTGAGCTCTTGTCATTATGAGAGTTGCTCTTTCTAATTTTTATCATGACTTTTTTACTTTTGGTGTATATCCTATTAAGGTTAGGATTCTACCAGTGTGGTTGTTTTGGGCTTACTTCTGGTAGGTACAGCAACCTCTGTGCAGCAATTTACATAGTTGTTCAGGGTTTTTGTGAACAGTTCCACATAGGTTGCTATGAACTCAGGGTTTGGAGGGGCACTGAATTTTGACAAACTGTTTCTAAGTAAGACACAGTTTGCTTTAGAGTAGTTCATAAATGTTGCAGGTTTTGCTTAATTTTCCAAGCTGATTTTTATTTTGAAGGCGTCACCAGTGAGGATGTAACATAGCAGGGTGGGAGGGGGCAGAGCTCTCCACTATTGGTGAGTATTAGGTCCAGTATGTTTGAACTTCTGCTTGGAGTGTGCACTGTCTGGTAAGGATATTTTTGTAAAAGTCCAGGGAGTATTGTACCTGAAAGCAGGAGGAAATATATGTTTCTCAGTCTGTAGAGAGGTAGTTCAAGGGTATTTGATTGGATTATGAGTGCCTTCAGCAGGGCTAGGTATGAGATATGGGATTCTTTGGGGCATAGAGGACGACCTGTAGCTTGCTAGGATATTGTAAGGGATTTTATGTATGCTGAATTGAATATGGATGAACTCCAGTGTCAAGAGGTATATTTGTTGGTAATGTAGGTTGAGATATCACCACCTTTCTTTCCTCTCTGTTTGGCTTTTGGTCTCACTGGATGGAGGATACTGAAGCCTTGCACTGCAGTGTTAAACCATGTCTCTGTAATGGCACAGATATCTATATTCTCCAAAGTGAAGAGAGCTTGTAGAGTGTGGAGCTTCTTGTTAAGGCTCTTAGCATTGAGTAGTCACCTTTAGGTTCCTTTGGGTTTTATTTTCTAAGTTGGTAATTTTGTCGATTTGGCATTGCCTAAAAAGTTTCTAAGGGGAGGATAAAGTTTTAGCCAATATCCAGAAGCCCATGGGGCACAAGTGCAGGCCATTCTTGGAAAAGCAGCATGGTTTGTTAACTATGTCCTCCCTTGCTGACAAATATTGACCCCCGAATGACTCCAGAAATTAATTAAACCAATTGTTAGTCATCCCTGGTGATGGTAGAATGGTGCTGAATGCATGCCACATACCTGTTTGAGATGCATTAAGAGAGAGTCATAATTTCTCTCTTCATATAGTCCATTAAGGTATGTCTCGGGTCATTTACACCCACATGGACCATGATAGCATCATACTCGTACCTGTGGTGCATTGACTTCAGTGCATGTGTAACCTGGTGGATCCTGGCTCCAGACAGGCAACTAACCATTATCCTTTCCTTGTCCAGTTTTCTAAGTGGGACATATGTATGCCAAACAGTGGAGTCCCCTATATCAAGAGTCCTGGGTAAAATGTTTGCTTGCCTTATGGGCTTCATTCTTGGGGGTCCATTGGGTGTAGGAGTACATGCGGTGTTTGTTGCTTTTGGTGTGTGCTTTAGAGTTCATTGAGGATAGGCCTTCCATCCCTCTTATCCTGGACTACCTAGCGGAGCTACTTAATAGTGGCCTCTCCTCCTCCTCTGTTAAAATCCACGCCTCAGCCATTCCAGCTCATTTTAGGTACAGAACAGCCCCTGTTCTCCAATCTTTAGATTAAACAATTCCTCAGAGGGACTTCTAATATCAGACCTCCCAGAAGGCCACCCACTCCAGCCTGGGACCTGAATTATGTTTTTAAAAAAACTACCTTTACCACCCTTCGAACCTGCTGCTTCAGAACTAAGATTCCTTGCTTGGAAGACTGCTTTTCTCCTAGCTATCACCTCAGCCAGAAGGGTTTCAGAACTTCAGGCACTGATGGCCATTGAGCCCTTCATCATCTTCCATGCAGACAGGGTCTCCCTGAGGACTATTCCCTCCTTTATGGTCAAGGTGGTATTTAGTGTAACTCTCAACCAGGCCATACATCTACCCACCTTCTTTCCTAAATCTCAAAACAAAGGGGAAAGAATTCTGCACTCACTCAACATGCACACACAGCTCAGATACTATCTGGACCGTACTAAACCATTTAGGAAAACAGACCAACTATTTGTCCGCTTTGCCCCAAGGGCAGAAGGGAAGCCCTTTTCCAAACAAACCATTTCCTAATGGATATCACACTGTATCCATTTCTGCTACAGTTTGCATGGGACCCCCCCCCCAAGTCTATTAAAACCCATTACACTAGGGCAACCTCCATTTCCACAGCATTCCTCAGAGGAGTTCCCACCAGGGACATCCTGGAAGCTGCCACCTGGACTTCTGTCCATACCTTTACCAAGCATTACCACCTACCTCTGTTTTCTAAGGCTAGGGCAGGGTTTGCCTCTGCATTTCTGCAGGACATGCTGACCCATTCCTAGGTCTCTTACTAATCGTACCACCCCTTTCCTCAGCTTTAGGAATCCTCCCACAGGTGATGACTGCAACAGTGAAACATGAAGAACATAGTACAGTTGTGTAGACTTACCGTAAATGTAGATGTTCGAGTGTATTCACTGTTGCAGTCCTGGTTTCCCACCCTCCTTCCCCCTTGTATCTTCTTTCCTCAGGGAGACACAAGTTTCTAACTGTAGCTTTTAGCCAACAGGACCACTTTACCTTATTTACTTGAGCCTCTGACTGGTTAGGGCAAGGAAGACTGATTTAATGGCATCAAATGCCTCCCTTTATATCACTGAAGACCTGACATCAGACAGCAAGCGTCCGCAGCCGACGCAGAAAAACAGACTCTGGTATTTGGGCTGGCCAAGGACTACCACAGCAGGAATAACCCACAAGTGATGACTGTTCACTTAAACATCTACATTTATGGTAAGTGTACACAACTGTACTTTATCCCCCATTGTTTCTTTGTGAATTGCTTATCTAATGTCTTCCCAGTCCTTCTAACCTCCTCTCATTGATTCTCATATTTATCATGGAATATTTTTATGTTGTACTAATTATTCCTTTCTTAATGGCAACTTTTGTTCTAGATTCTACTAAAAACTCTTACCAGTGCTGGTCTTTCATTTAGGACTCCCTGTTTCTTTCTCTCTGCCTATACTCTGACATCTATCCTTGAAATGGAAGGCAGTATTTAGCCTGCAGTCCAAATAAGATGTTGTTTCACTGTTGCAGTCATAACTGTAGGGTACTCCTGCCGGCAGGCAGCCCGAGGTCGGCCAGAATATCAAAGTCTGGGTCCGGCGTCAGCTGTATCAGCAAGTACCCTGACGTCAGAATGCATGTGTATAAAGCTGACAGCCAACGCCATCTTCTCCAGTCTTTCTTGCCGTGTGGTGCAAAGCAGTTCGCTAGTTGTTGGTTGGCGTTTTCAAGACAACGTGGTGTGATTGTCGTCGGTCCGAAGTTTTCTACTTCTCTTCTCAAAGCTAAGTACCCCATTGGGGAAACCTTTTTCTTGCTCCTCCGATGTCAGAAAAAGTTAATAATTGTGTATCGTGTGGAAAACAAATACCTCATAAAGATTTCCACTCTTACTGTCTACCTTGCTTAGGCCCTGACCACGACGTTTCTTGCTGTCGGTTCTGTGCCAGGTTTAATTCTCACACTATCAAGCGTGGATGCGATTGGGCCTTGAATTACCGGTAGACGATTTAATTATAGGATGTCGTCGGATACTTTACCGACTACCGGAATACAGAAGAAACGCAAAGACAAGGACAGGCCTCCGAGGTCCAAACAGGATACTTTGCAGCGGAGCCAGCGGGTTGGCGGTCGTCAGTGAGGCGCTTTTGCAGCCCCTGTCGTCCGCCACTTCAGAACCGATGGCCGACACGGACTCCCATGGGGAGCCATCTAGGCCTAGTAATTTGTCTGCTGCAGGACCTTCGGACGTCGCTCCTTCAGATGGGTCCGGAACCGCTGTGCAGGTACCGGCTTCTGAGGGGGTCTTCAGGCCTTCACATGTTACTATTTCCACAAAGACAAAGGCTAAGTCAAAGACTCCTGTTAAACCCAGACTTTCTGCTCAAGCTTCTTCGGATTCAGCTCCTAAGACTCAGAAGCAATTACTATGGATGGCTGAGGATTTATTAACTATGATTAAGGGCTCTCACCCTCCTCCTGAGAAAAGGCCTAGACAGGATATCCCTTATGATTCCTCTGATCAGGCTTCTATATCTTCAGTTTCTTCCTCTGATCAGGATTATTCTTTTCCTCCTTATGAGGATTCGGATGCAGAGGATTCTGTTCCCTCTGCCTCTCCCCCTGAAGATTTCTCTTTTGGGGAAACCTTGCATGAGATGAGGGAGCATTTTCATTGGGAAGGTCAGGATTATTCTGCTTCCAAAAAGAGACTTAGGGAATTTCTTCTTCTCCCTCAACACAGGCTTTTAGCTATTCCTCCTGTACTTGACATTGTGGATGATGCTTTCTCTGAAGCTAACTTGAATCCTGATTCCATGCCGCCTGCTCCATCTAAGCCTGATAGATTTTACATGGTCCCTGATTCCCATCAATTCTTATTTAAGAACCCTTCTGCTGATCCTGAAACTATTTTGCAGGGTTCCAAGGCTGCTAAGGCCGCCTCCTCTAAGAATCCTATCCCCTCTGAAAAGGATTCTCGTGCACTGGACAGATGGGGCAAAAAGGTTTATACTTCAGCTACCCTTTCTATTAGAGCTTTAAATTGCCAGTTTCACATGTTTAAGTATCAACAGTTTCTTTTATCTGTTTTAAAACAAAGGCTTTCTACCTTTCCTGCATGTGCTGAGGACAAGGAATTACAGGATGTGTTGCATGCAACTGAACAAGTTAGCAAACATAGTTTACATTGTGGTTTTGATGCCTTAGAGGCTTCCTGCAGGGCTGCTGCCTCTGGTACTGTTATCAGGAGACATGCTTGGCTTTGTGAGCAGAATTTACCTGAACAAGTGAAGGCTAAATTGCTAGATGCCCCTGTTCAACATGATGTATTATTTGGATCTAAGGCTGAGGAGGTTATTAAAAAGATGGAAGAAAAAGCCAAATCTATGCAGACTGTAAAAGATTTTTTGCAAGTACAGCCTCCTAGATTTTCTAAAAATTGGCCCTCCAAAAATCGGTCTTTTCCCACTTCTGACAGGCCTCAAAGGGGAAGATATAGACGCTCCAGAGGTCGGGCGCAGGCTCAGGCCTCTTACAGATCTAGACAGGGGACTGCTTCTTCACCTAGAAGGGGAGAAGACAGACCTCAAACCCAAAGAAAGCAGACCCAATGACTCCCTCTGTTGAGCTACAGGTCCTCCTTCCCTGGATGCCCCTCTCGGAGGAAAACCTTCTCTTTTTTTTACCAAAATTGGACTCGCATTACCCAGGACAAATGGGTGTTAGACGTGATTTTGAAAGGCTACAGATTCCACTTTCACACTCTGCTAAGGCCTTCCAGCTGGCCAGATCTGCCAAAACATCAATGGACAGAGGCCTTAAATCAAGTGGACGCTTTATTAGCCTTAAGAGCCATAGAACCTGTTCCACCTCTAGAGGTGGGGAAAGGTTTTTATTCAAGACTTTTTCTGGTCCCAAGAAAACAAAACTCCTGGAGACCTATTCTGGACCTCTCAGTATTAAACACCTTTTTGGAAATTCCAAAATTCAAGATGCTTACTCTTCAACAACTTCTCCCAATGCTCTCCCTAGATGCTTGGATGGTGACATTGGACTTAAAAGAGGCCTACTTACACGTCCCCATAAGGCAACAATGCAGAAAGTACCTCAGATTCAAGGCAGGCTCGAGACACTTCCAATTCTCTGTACTGCCATTTGGCTTATCTACTGCGCCCAGAGTTTTTACCAAATGCCTGGCTCCAGTAGTAGCTTACTGCAGACTTCAGGGGATTCAGATTTACCCCTATCTGGACGACTGTCTAATTCAGGTAGACAACAAAGACCTTTTACTTCAACACCTGCAATTTGTTCAACGTCTTCTCCTACTACTGGGATTCTCAGTGAACACAAAAAAGTCACATTTGATTCCTTCTCAATGAATGATCTTTTTGGGAGCTCTTCTAGACACAAGTTTACAGATGGTCTTCCTTACTCCAGAAAAACAGTTACAGCTGGCTTCAATCTTCCAGACCTTGGCAACCTTGACTCAGCTCACTGCAAGGAAATTCCTGCAGGCTTTGGGCTACATGGCCTCTTGCATCCTGTTGATTCCAAATGCGAGGCTTCACATGAGGAAACTTCAATGGTACCTAAAGAGTGTATGGTCTCAGCATTGCCACAGTCTGGATACAATGATTCCACTAATTCCCTGCCTCCAGAAGGAATTCCTTTGGTGGTCCAAGGCGTGTGTTTTGAACGAAGGGAAGCCCTTTCGTCTTCCTCAACCTACTCAGATCATAACCACGGACGCCTCGGATTATGCTTGGGGAGCTCATTTTCTAGACAAGTGCCAACAGGGCTCTTGGACAAACAAACACCTTCTATGGCACATCAACTTGAAAGAAATGTTGGCAGTCCAAAATGCTCTTCTAGCCTTCCAGACTCTTTTGAAGCCAGGACCTCTGCTAATTCGAACAGACAATACCACAGTTATGTGGTACATAAACAAGCAAGGGGGCTCTCACTCTTACCCCCTTTGCAGACTTGCCATGACTTTATGGGAGACAGCCTTAAATTTGAATCTGGATCTTCAGGCACAGTTCATTCCAGGAAATCAGAATCTCTTAGCAGACAGCCTAAGCAGAAACATTTTGGATCCTCACGAATGGATGTTGGACCCCAACTTATTCAGCAAGATAACTGCTTTTTGGGGCCGTCGTCAGATAGATCTGTTTGCGCCCCATCTCAACCATCAGTTGCCTCTCTTTTGCTCCAGGTCCTTCCACAAGACAGCTTGGAAAGTGGATGCCCTGTCCTTCAGCTGGAAGAATCTTTCGGGATATGCCTTCCCTCCTCTTCCTCTTCTGCCTCGGGTATTGCTAAAGATAAAGCTGGACAAACCCAGACTGATCATTTTGATAGCTCCAAATTGGCCTCGTCAGTTTTGGTATCCAACTCTACTGCACCTTTGCTTGGAACCCCCTTGGAGTCTTCCTCTGACCCATTCTTTACTGTCCCAGCATCAGGGTCAGGTATTTCACTCTCATATCAAGACTCTCTGCCTGTCAGTTTGGCTCATCAAAGGCAATTGATCCCTTCTTCTCTTCCTAAGCAAGTTTTGGATATTCTTTTGGAAGCTAGGCATCCTAGTACAAGGAAATCTTATGCTTCTAAATGGAAAAGATTTTGTATTTGGATGCAGGATCGTGGTTCTGATCCTTTACCTGATATTCCCTCTATATTACTTTATCTCTCAGACCTTTTGATTAAAGGTCTTTCCTTTTCTTCCATTAAGATTCATGCTTCTGCTATTTCGGCTCATTTCAATTGTGATCCTCCCATTTTTTCCCACCAGCTGGTTAGACAATTTCTGAGAGGTGCTAAGAATTTAAGACCTCCTAGATCTCCTCCTGTCCCTCCTTGAGATATCAACTATGTCTTGGAAAAGCTTACTTTGCCTCCTTTTGAGCCTGCTGCCTCTGTGGATATTAAGTTCTTATCCTGGAAGACAGCTATCTTGTTGGCCTTGACTTCTGCCAGAAGGGTGTCTTGAGTTGCAAGCCCTCATGGCCGTGGAACCATACCTCATCTTTCATCAGGACAGAGTTTCCTTGAGGACCAATCCTACTTTTATGCCTAAGGTAGTTTCTAGAGTGGCTCTAAATCAGACTATTCACCTTCCTACCTTTTTCCCAAAACCCCAAAATAAGGGGGAAAGGATTTTGCATTCATTGGACGTACACAGGCAACTACGTTTTTACCTGGACAAAACTAAAGATTTCAGAAAATCAGATCAATTGCTTATCTCGTTTGCTTCCAGTTCTCTAGGTAAAGCTATTTCTAAGTAAACTATTTCCAAATGGATTGCTCATGGAATAAGATATTGTTACTCTCTTTATGGAAAACAGATTCCAGGTACTGTCAGGTCTCATTCTACTAGAGCAGCTGCCACTTCAGCAGCCTTTCTCAGAGGAGTTCCTACTAAGGACATTCTGGAGGCTGCCACTTGGAGCTCTGTGCATACCTTTTCCAAGCACTATAACCTCCCTTTGTACTCTAAGTCTAGGGCAGGCTTTGCCTCTGCTGTTTTGCAGGGTCTTCTAGCTGCTCCTTCTTCTTCATAACCTCCTCCCGTGTTCTCAGCTTTGGGATTCTACCCTACAGTTATGACTGCAACAGTGAAACACGAAGAATATAGTACAGTTGTGTACACCTACCATAAATGTAGATGTTCGAGTGTCTTCACTGTTGCAGTCTGTGTTTCCCTCCCTCCAGACCCCTCTTGTTTCTTTTTTGCTTACTTTGTTTCCTTTTCCACTACCTTTCTGGTGTATTTATGTTTCCCTAGGGACACCTTTTGGTTTTATGGGGGCTTCTGACATCAGGGGCAAGAAAGGCTGGAGAAGATGGCGTCGGCTGTCAGCTTTATACCCATGCGTTCTGACGTCAGGGTACTTGCTGATACAGCCGACGCCGGACCCAGACTTTGATATTCTGGCCGACCTCGGGCTGCCTGCCGGCAGGAGTACCCTACAGTTATGACTGCAACAGTGAAGACACTCGAACATCTACATTTATGGTAGGTGTACACAACTGTACTTTCTTGGCATCTTCCCATTACCTTTCTCTCTCTAGTTATTTGCTCCCAGTACCTTGGTTCCTTTGCCAGTTTTCTCCAGTACATTCCAGCCTGTTCTTGCCTATTGTCTGTATCCCTAATTGCAGTCAACCCTATCAGCAGAATCTCCTTTCTCCATCCAGTGTTGTATTGGTTCTTAGAAGACCTTCTGCTATTTTGAATATAATATTCTGTATGATTATTATTCTCCTTAATGGTCTACATCCACAATCCCAGTCTCTCCCTGGTACTTGAGCTTCCTCCTGTTTCATCACCATCTCTTTCCTCTTTGAATTATAGTTGTCTTCTTGTGCTATGTATAGGAGCCTTAACCGTGTTGTGAAATACCCCATCCCAGTCGAACCTGCTGTATTGGAAGAATAAGCTTATTCCACTTGACTCTTGCAGTCTTACACTGCCAGATAAATTCCTTCAGCTCTTTATTAATTATCCACAACTTGTCCTCTGGTTGATAAAAAATATGCCTGATCAGTGTATAAGACTAAAGGGACTAATAACATTTTAACTGGTTGTATCTTACTATTAATATCTATATAACAAAGCTTTAATTTTATCAGTTTTTGTGTTTTTTTGTTTAGTCTCTTCCCACATATCCTTAGCTGCCACACCAGTATCTATTTTAATTTGTACTCCTAAAATACTTCATTTTATCATGTCCCTATAAATATGGATATTGCTAAACTAGTTTGTATGTGGGTAAATAATTTACTGCTCTTGCATTTGTTTTTGCTTCATTAATTTTGTATCCAGAAAAGGTTTGAAGCTGTCTCAGTATGTTCCGTAACACTGTAATGTCTCTCTGGTTTTGTCTGGTGTAAAATAATGTCATCTGCAAATAGAGCCAGCTTCTCTTGACTACCTTACTAATTATATCCTTAAATTTCTGAGTCCCTTATTTTGTTTGCCAGTGATTCTAAATATAATGCAAATAACAAAGGGGAGAGATGAGACCCCTGCCTAGTTCCTCTGCTCAAGCAGAGATTATCAGAGAGGACCCCAACCACTTTAATTTTCTCCTCCGATCCTTCGTATATCCTGTCAATCAACCTCATAATTTTATCAGGGAATGCAAATGCTACCATTGCTCTGCTCATACAATCTCATCTTATTCTGTCAAATGCTTTCTCTCCATCAAGACTCACCAGCAACAGTGGCATTTTCTTACATTCTGCTTCCCTGTGGATCATCACTGTTCTGCTTATGTTGTTAAATGTTTGCTGCCGTTCCACAAAACCACATTGATCCATATCTATCAATTTTGCCAACACTTTTGCCAGTCTTTTAGACATAGACATAAACACTTTATAATCATGATTTCATATTGAAATGGCCCTTTATGAAGCTGCATCTGATAGATCTTTACCCTCTTTAGGTAGTACAACTACTACCACTTTCTTCCAGGACGTTGATACTTCTCCTCTTAAAATACTATTAAACAAAATCTTCCAGATCTTCATCAGTTTTTTCCCTCCTAGCTTCCAAACTTCCACAGGAATACAATCTAATCCTGAGAACTTTATTCTAGATTGGTTATACATCACAAGAAGTGGACTAGAAGAATCGAGAGTGCACTAGAGATGAAGCAGAGACAGGGTTTGGGAAATGGAGATGAACAGAAATAGAACAAGAGAATCTGGAAATATTGGACTTTCTTCGACTTTGTTAAACTTGTAGGGAAGTCTAAGGCATATGCCTAACTTCACGTCATTCGTGTTGGAAAAATATTCAGGAGAGGGGAAGAGCAGGGACAGAGTTAACTGCAATAAAAAAAAATGTTTTCTTAACACTATTACTTAAGAAATGCATGATTTTATCTGCATGTTATAAAGTGAAGTTGTTTTCATGTCTCTCTGTCGCCTTTATTACCAGAAGAATAAGAAGCAGAATCACCTGTTTCACAGCTCAAGTTTTGTTGGACAAAACTTCAGTATTTCTTCCTTATGTACTTCATCAAAAATGTTTTTGTTCCTCCAGGGAAAAATATTTTGAGGATAGCTAGGTACAGCAGTTTGAATCTCATGCCTCCTTCTTGGCATGGCCTATATAATGGAATATATTTATTCCTCTTTTTGCCTTGTATGCAATGAATACTCATTCTCCAATAGCAGTCTGCTGTCTCCCACATTTAGTACTTTGTCCTTCTGACACAGTTTTGTCAGAATCAATTCCTTCTGCTGGTACGATTGCATTTTTACTATTAAAGGTCTAGGTCATTTTCTCATAGCCAGGTTTGGAGCATACACACAATGTGCCCTTTCAGTTAGCAGTTGTTTTTGTGGAATACCAGTCCAGTTGCTTATTTGTACTTTCATAAAATTAATGAGTCTGTTCCTTTCAGCTTCTCTGGTACAGCAGAAAATCTAAGGTTTTCCCTACGTGCTCTGTCTTCTGATTCTATTACTTTTCTGAAACATCTCTTCTTATGCTGTCTCATATTCAGCCAGCCTTTTCTTCATTTCATCCTCTGAGTTCTGCAGTTCTGTCACCTCTTCTGAATATCTGTTCAAAGCTTCTCTGATGGCCACCAATATAACTCGTCTGCACCCTTGGTCAGTAATCAAGAAGCCTAAATCCTCACCACTGACACTGGCGAGGGACGTGCACTTGGAATACAAATGGATACTTTCAGTATTTCCAGATGCAGACCTCTCTGCATCAAGTACAGTTTCTCTTAAGATCAGACAGGGAACACACTCAGCTCAGGGTCTGGATGTCTGTATATCTTTCTCCCTCCAGATCCCTAATAAGACTTTGCACTGGTACAGCTGTAGGGTGAGGTCCTCAGCAGAGTGTCCAGGCCAAGTCCTTTCGCATCATCTCTATAAACCCAGTGCTTCATGTCCCTGCCCCATGTAGCTGACACACACACACACACACACACACACATTTGATTTTAAGTTACTTACTACCACGAGGCAAGATGCTGTGGGTAAGGGTCTTTCTAGTCTGGCTTCCCAACAGAATACTCAGTACTCTCAGATTTCTCTTTTTAATATCTAAAATATAATTTCCAAGAGGGCTGGCAGAATGACCTCATCTGATCATCTGACTCTAGGTTCTCACATTTAGCAGTGGTGGCCACAATACACATCCAAATGTTTATGGCAGTGCCTGTGGCTTCCCCTCTTTTCACTGAGCTAATAAACAAAGGCTCTTTCTCAGCTTCTCTGGTCCTGTTCAGCACTATTGGGTGCCTTTTTAATGGTTTAACAGCTTATTTAAATGTCCCTTATTTTTCTTAAAGTTAACATTTGCTGTCCCAGTATCCTCTATTAAAGCATATACATTTAATTCAGTTGCAGTAATACATGTGCATTTCTTTTCATTTCAGCAGGGTGCACTGCTGATACTTTTAACACAAGCAAACCTCACAAAAACATTTTCAGCACACGCATCTGTACAAATGGCATACAGTTCTAATACATTTGTAACACAAATAGGTTCATAGGTGTTAATAGGCTAATGACCACAAGGGCCTTTTTAAGCCTAGCCATGCATCCCAAATCTCTGACAAAATCCGATACCCTTGATAAGTGTAAGCATGGGCCTGGAAGATGAACCATTTACAGGTTACCTGTGTCCATTACAGACATGGGTGCCAAACCAGGAATGACTTTCTGGTTTCCCATCCAGTTGTCCAGGTTGCACTTGAATTGAGTTATGGAGGAATTCTGTTTCACATGGATGGGGATAATCTCTGGGATACATACCCCTCTTCAGCAGGTCCTGTTTATATCACAGGCAAGGTTTAAGTCTTTAGAATGGGTAATTCTGGTGCTGTTTGTTTTGTGGATATGCAGGAGGTCCATCAAACTGGGGTCTGAGAATGCCCTGTATGCCAGGCAAAGATCTCCCCTCAAAAGCCTGTAAGAGACAGAACACAGGCATAGGGCCTTGAGGCAGTATGCATAGGACATTTCACTTACACCCTGTATTCTTTTAGTGAGGAACCTCTGTGGACATTCCAGTCGTTGAATATGTCTGGTTAGGTACATTTCAAAGGGGGCATTGATTCAGTGATAGGTCTGATGAATGCTGAATACAGTGGAACAATGACTTCTTTGGACTCGGATGCCATACGTTTGTTTATAAGTTGCTCAACATAGAATTATTTCCTCACCACTGTAGACACGTGATTGTCAAAGGCTAGGTTACTATCTATGTGTGTCCCTAAGTCCCTGACTACTGGGTCAGCTCTAAGGGGTGTGTTGTCAATATGATAGTTACCAGGAATAAATGATTTCCCAAAGGATACTATTATACATTTCTTGGCATTTAGTTTTAGCCCATGGCTCTGAGAGCAGTTGTTTGTGTCAGCCTCTCCTGGAGAACATTTGTGTCAGTGTGAGATTCAGTGACAGCTCCTAACTTGCAATCATCTGCAAATTTAGTCAGCCAGAGACCACTGACATTGGTCTTGACTTCTGAGAAGTAAATGCCAAAAAGGAGTGGTCCAATGAATGATCCCTGAGGGACTCCACTTGTGACTGGTCTCTTTGTAGAGGTGAACTCCCCAACTCTAACTTCCTGGGTCCTGTCTGTGAGCCAGTTAGCTGTCCACTGGGTGACATACAGGTTTGTACCTAACCTCTTGAGTTTGTCAACAATGTCCAAGTGGGGTATTGTCAAATGCCTTGGTCAGGTAAAGGTGGGCAGTGTGAATGATTTTGCCCTCATCCACTGCTTTGGTCACCTTCTCGAAGAAATCCACAAGGTTGAGTAGGCATGATCTGCCCTTGACGAAACCAAACTGGGCTGGGCCCAATGACTGGAAGTTTACTCTGTCTCTGTTGATCATCTCCATGATAATTATTTCCATGACTTTACATACAAGACTAATGAGACTTATGGGGCTGTAGTTTCCAGGTTCTGTAGATGGCCCACCTTTGTGCAGAGGGATGACTGTTGACTTTCTCCAGGCATGAAGCCTGTTTGAAGGCTACAGTTAAATAGTTATTCCAGAGGCCCTGATAGGTCATGTTTCATGCTGTTTAGAAGGTATCCTGATATATTGTCATGACCCTTTGATGCAGTGTTCTTGGTCTTAGAGAGAGCATTAAGGACCTGTTCCCTAGTAGTAGTAGTAGGGGGAGTTATATTTGATGATATTTCCTGAGGGCAGTTTGAGGAGGCAAGAGGGGTAAACTTGGAGCTGAATTTATCAGTCAGGAGGTTTGCTATATCTTCTGTTTCAGTATAGGTGGCTCCATTTACAATGTGCTCTGCACACAATTGTATATTGTCTTTGAGGTTGCGAACATAGCTAAATATTGCTTTGTGGTTGTCCTTGGCCTGGGAGGCCAAACTTATCTCAGATTTGGCTTTGGTAAACTTTTTGTCCTTTGAGTTGCTTGTTTAGTTTGATGAGATTGCTTTTATCCTACTTAGTGATGCACCTCATAATTTTTTGCCATGATTTTCTTCCTCCTGCTATACAGCCTAATGATTTTGTGATTTCACCAGGATAGCTTGTTTTTTGAGTTAGTTCTCTACTTCTTCCTGGTGGGTACAGCTGCCTCTATGCCGCTATCATCATGCTTGTACAGGGTTTCTGTGAACAGTTCTGCATAGGGAACAGTGTTCTCAGGATTTATGGGGGGATTGAAATTTTGCTAGGGTCTCACTTAATAGCAGGAGGTTAGCCTTAGAATAGTTGCTGAATATTCCAGATTTAGCTGAGGGCCCAGGTTTTATTTTTACATCAAAGGAGACCATTTTGCAGTCTGACCTTACCAGGGAAGGCATTACAGTAGGGGGTGTGCAACACTCTCCCATATTAGTGAGGACCAGATCCAGTGTGGTTGCACCCCTGGTTGGTGTATTTACTATCTGATCCAGGGAGTTTGTGTTTACAAAATCCAAGAATCTCTGTGCATGTACATTTGGTGTCATATAGGATTCCCGCTTAATAGTGTGATAATTAGTCACCCATATGTATGGTATTGGGTTGGGTAGTTAGTGTTTCTAATAAGATTAAATGCATGGTATGGGTTTCCTGGGTTATAGAGGGGGACCCTGTAGCTTGTAAGGAAGTGGTATTGGATTTCGCCTATGGTGATTTGAATATGGAACAGCTGAAGGGCATTATCCTGTCTGACCAGCCTTGAAGTATATTTATTTTTGATGTAAATAGAGACACCTCCACCTTTAGTCCCTGCCTGTGAAGTAGCTGTCCTAAATGTGTGGAAGGCATTATAACCTTGAAATGTTTGTGTGCTCTCCATGGCTTTAAACCATGCCTCAGTGACTGCACAAACATCAACATTCTCTAGAGCAGGGCTGTCCAACCTTAGGTGATCTGAGGGCTGCATTAAAAAAAAGATTTATCTGAGGGACATGTCCATAATAATGAATGCAGTACATATATTGAAATTACTTGGAGAGTCCTACCGCTTTAGTTAGGTTTAGCAAGCACTTCAAAAATTTCACAAGAAAGAAAAGTTACGGTGCTTATAAAAGTTTTTTATTGAAACAGTAGACAAGATGCAATAACTTTTAAAGAACAAATGTGTTTCCATTAAGGGCCAGTTTTCTAGCTGTATTAGTCCTGCTGGCGTTTAACCCTCATAACTCAGTTGTTAGCAGTGTCCGTGTTTCCTTCTGCATGCTCACTCTTCTTGGCAGCCTCTGACTCAGTGATTAAGAAATTCTTCACAGGTATGAACCACTGGAACTTGTTAGATTCAAATGCACAAAAAATTTGTCATTTTTAAAAATTGAATGTATGTCCTGGAGTGCTCATCACACCTCTGTTTAACTGTTTAAAGTTATGACCAAATACTGTCTGCATTTGTGATCAGCATACCTCTCAACCTCTTCACTTTAGTGAGAGCTCTGTGGTAGTTCGGCTTCATTTACTAAAGTAGTTGTATCGATGTCGATGTAGTCGCCAGTCAAAGGAAATTTGCAAGAGAATTATCTGTCAGTGAACATTTGTACTTTGATTTAATGAATTTCATTGTTGGAAAAAGTGTTTTCACAAAGATATGTGCTCCTGAGCATTGAGCACATCTTGAGTGCAAACTTCCTCAATTTCAGGTACCTCTGTATTGATGGTAATTAAAAAAAAATCTTCTCCTTTTTCACATCTGTTAGTATAAAAAGGGTCTGATTGCAAATTGCACAATTCCAGCTGAAGGTCAGATCTTACATTTTCAATGGTGGCAGTCAAGGATTGAGTAAAACTTTAAATATCTTCTTCAATTTCCTTAAAATCACCAAATCGATTTTCAAAATCCTCAGTGATCATTTCAGTATAATTCACATGAGGTGAAAATGACATTTCCTCAAAATTCTTCATTTCTTCAAAATGTTCTTTGCATTTCAGAAAAAAAGTGAAAAGTGTATTGGCCAATGTTGATTTAAAACGCTTCAGTTTTACTTTTAAAGCCATTCAAATGACCATATAAGTTGGCAATATTCTGTTGCTTGCCCTGCATTTTTAAGTTCAGCTCATTCAAATGGTTGGTCATATCTGTTATAAATGCAAGATCTGATAAAAATATGGGATCTTGGATTAGATTTTCAAGTTCTGTTGTGTCAGACTTCACATCATTTTAAGAAATATGGGTATTTCTTTCCAAATGGCAAAAGAATTCCAGACATTTTCAGCACTCAAGAATATCAGCGAATATCAGAATGAATGAACACATCACCATATGCAGCATCCATTTCACTCGAGCAATCTTGAAACTTATGATGACTCTGAGATCTATAACCTCCTTGTATAACGTTAGTTATTTTTACAGCTACTTTCATGGCTTTGACTTGACGTAGAAATTTTCCACAGAGTGCTTCTCAGTGACTTATGCAATGAATTGTAGAGCAGTTAATATTATTTTGCTCCAATAGTCCACAAAAGCCAGTTCCAGTCCCTGTCATAGCTTTGGCCCCACCTGATGTAATGCAGGAAGATTTATCAAATCCTCCATAGTCCATAACAGACCTTTGAATTGCTTCAAAAATATCAGTACCTTTAGTAGTCCCATGTAAACATATAAGACTGAGGAGTTCTTCATTAATAGTAAAGTCCTCTTGAATAGTTCGAACAAAAATTAAAAGTTGACTTACCAATGCTTGATCAGTACTTTCATCCAGACACAGTGAAAAGTACTCAGATTTTGCTATTAAATCACACAGCTTTTTTGAAACATGTTGATCCATGTGTCGTACGCATCTTGTGATAGTCTGTTGAGATAATGCCACTGTTTCGAACTTTCAGCTAATTTTGGCTCATTAAATTGTTTTGCCATTTCGGTTGCACATTTCTTCACTATCACAACATCAGTAAAAGGCTGTTTTGCTTTTGCTAACTCCAAAGCTACATCGTATGAAGCAGCAAGACTAAAACTTTGTTCATTGCTAAGTTTTGCAAAAAAAACTGATTTTGGTGCATCAGTTTTTTCTTATATTTTGCAATAATGGTGCCTCTTGATTCTCCACTATACATATGAAATGTTTTACTGTGTAATGCACTGTAGTGTTATTTCACATTATACTCCACGTAAATGGGCGTGCCTTCGTTGAAGGTTGAACGTCGAGCTGACACCTCGGTGTTAGTGAAAATCTACTGCCAATCATTAGTGGACCGGAGTTCCGTTGTGGCAACCCCTAACCGGGAAAAAGCAGAAAGACAACAACAACTCTAGGCACTGACAAAACTTCCATTCAAACAAGACATTGAATTTTATTCCTGTTGTTTGTAATGAAATTATAATTCCCATCTGCTTAGAGAGACTCGCTTTTCACCTTCAGTTTTTCTTTTTCTGTTAGGCATTTTTGTTTCAGGATAAGTAATAATAAAACACATCGTCGGTATGCTGAAGTTGAAGCAGCTGAGCAAACCAACAACACTAATTGCGAGCTCAGAAACGTGATCACAAGATTCACCCCAGACCATGCACGTTGGAACAAAACAGTGTACAAAAATTAACACAAACCTTTCATGCACTACACATCTGTCTTCAGTCTAATACAGTGAGTATGCAAAATAATGCCATCTTAAAGTCAATAATTTTCAGAAGCTGACAGTAACACAAGTAATAAGGCAAACTCCAAGTACAGCTACAAACTGTTCATCTTTAAAAAGCATAATCAGATCTCCCACTCCCAGAGCTAGGTCAGGTAAGTTGTTGTTAGGAAAGTAAAGCACATTTCCCCAAACACAAGTGTCATGATCCACACTATCCATACTACACTTTCAATTGGAAGCCTTAACTTACTCTAGGATTCTAGGTCTCTATGAAGCAGGGAGAGTAAGGTCCAAGAAATTAGTTGCTACCCCGCTTGTCTTGTAGTGTTTTACAGGGCCCGTCCCTCCACTTCCACCCTCCCAGACTTGGTAGTTCTGTAAATAGTGCTTCACATCACTGTGCCGCAGCGAAGGCTACCAACCAGAATAATGCAGTTGTAAGGATGCCTGCATGCTTGCTTAACTTGACAATTTACTGCTCTATTTAAAATTAGGTAAAAAAAAAAAAAAAAAAAAAAACACTGAAGTGAGTCATACCTCCCAGAGTAAGAAATCTGGACAAAGCCATAAATAATAACGGGACAAATACACAAAAAGAGGGACAATTTTTAAATATTCTCTTACGAACTTCAAAAGTTGATGTATGTTTTGCATTATCATGATTTTTCTGAAGACCATGACATCTGAAACTCAACTGTCTGTCATTAGTTTCTGACTTCAGTCATCAATAATTTGCCAGAAAACATAAATGTTATGAGAAACAGACAAAAAATGCGTGGCGAAAATCTGGACAGTGGAGGTGTGTGTGTGTGTGTGTGTGTGTGTGTGTGTGTGTGTGTGTGTGTGTGTGTGTGTGTGTGTGTGTGTGTGTGTGTGTGTGTGTGTGTGATCGGTGAGAGACGGTGAAGGAATGCAGGTATGAAAGCTGAAGTGTGTGTGTGTGCGCGCGAGCATGTATGAGCAATCGAAGAGAGTGAGTGACTGAATGCAGGTATGAAAGCTGAAGAGAGTGTGTGTGTGTGTGTGAGAGCGATCGGAGAGAGAGAGAGTGAATGAATGCAGGTATGAAAGCTGATGTGTGTGTGTGAGTGGAAGCGATTGGAGAGAGAGAGAGAGAGAGTGAATCAATGCAGGTATGAAAGCTGAAGTGTGCGTGCATGTTTGTGTGTGTGTGAGTGGGAGCGATTGGAGAGAGAGAGAATGAATCAGTGCAGGTATGAAAGCTGAAGTGTGCGTGCGTGTTTGTGTGTGTGTGTGCACGCGCTCACGCGATAGGAGAGAGGGAGAGTGAGTGAATGTAAGTATGAAAGCTGAATGTGTGTGTGTGTGTGTGTGTGTGTCTGTGTGTGAGCGATTGGACAGAGAAGTGAGTAAGTCCTATTTATGTGCTTTGTTACCCCTCTACTTTCACTAATGCAGCAGTTCAGGTAGGCCAAACAAATTTTGCACTCTGTCAGAATGACACCAGATACTAAGCCAATTATTAAAGTCATTCTTTTTTAAAACTCCAGCTGGCTATACTGACACTTGACCATATCATCACAGCTTCTTCCATTTTTTCCAGATTTTTATTGTTTGTGTTGATATACTCCATCAGTGTTTCGTTTATTTTAACCAGGTCTGTGTGTAGCTTCTTTATACTTTTGTCTAGGTTACTGGAAGTCATGTCTGGAACCTGCACTGCTTCTTTCTGAACAACTGGAGTACTTTTCCCATTCTGTGTTTTTTTTCTCAACTTCTGAAGTTGATTTTCCTCCAGGTCCTTTGTATTTCTTTCTATTGGGTCTAGGCATGCACTTACTAGTCAGTTACTGAAATTTATCGAGAAATCTAGGTCTACTGGCTTTCTGCGCTAAGTTTCTGTTTTCAGACTGGGAGAGCAAGATAGCTTTAGTTAATCCAACTACTGATAAACATTTTGTTAATTAAATTTATACTCTTTCTGATAAGTATAGGAATGTTATTGATAAGAATGGGACTTTTCTGCAACTTTGATTTTCAGATTTTTGAATTGTAAGGCTCAGACGTTTATTATGAATAACTGTGAAAGTATGAGGAATGTTTTGTTTGCAGTTTCTTGTGAGAAAATCTACTTTCAGTAATTTGTTTCTTCAGTTGTGCAAGTCACTACTCATTGTTTACAGTGCGTGTATGTATGACTCAGTTGATACTTGTAGGGCTGTGGCCACTGTACTGTTTTGAGGAGGTTTGCCTGGCTGCATTCTCTGAATCTCCCAGATGCTGTAAAAGATGCAAGTTTATTTTCTCCTTTTGATAGAGATTTGTTTTTTGGTTTCTCTGCTATTTTCTCCTTTTGATAGAGATTTGTTTTTTTGGTTTCTCTGCTGCGGAGGTAATCAAAAAGTGTGATGAAAGAGGTAAGTTGATACAGGGAATCTGTATGATATTTCCACCCCCTTTTCCAAATTTTTTTTAAGGATTCTCTAACCCCTCATCCAGTTTTGTCAAAAAACAAAAAAGTCTCAACAAAATGCAGGTAAACAGATGTTTACGAAGAAATGGCATGGGGTTTCCAAAAATATTTCAGGATAGTTCAACAAGTCACAAAAGGACTATTCAAGGGACCTTCACCACCACCCCCCAACACACACACACACACACACACACACACACACACACACACACACCCCTACACCTACACCTAAATTGGCAGTCCCCTTTCTTTTCCAGAAAGTTTGAATCTCCACTTTTCTCTTTGACAACAGATTGTTTCAGGCAAATGGGTTCTGGAGATCATTCATCAAAGGTCAAATATGGCAGTGGGAGGAAGTTCCTCCTTGCTAGTGGGCAATTCTTCATCCACCAGACCAGATTCTCTTATTTCCATGTGCTGTTCATCATATGCTGTCTCGGGGAGTGATAGAACCAGTTCCTTGTTCCCAGGTGGGAAAAGGTTTTTATTCAAGGTTGTTTTAGTGACAAAAAGGAAAATGCTTGAAGACAACTTCTGCATCTTTCTTTCCTAAACCTGTTTGTGATACTGCCCAAGTTCAAAATGTTGTCACTTCACCGTCTGTTACCTCTACTTCCTCATTAAAGTTTTCTGGTAACACTAGATTTAAAAGATGCTTATCACATCCCTGTTGATCCAGACTTCAGGTGTTTAAGGTTTTGTGTGTGTAGATCACATTATCAGTTCCGTGCCTTACCCTTTTGATTATCTACTTCACCAACAGAGTTCACAAAGTGACTCGCTCCAGTTCTAACTTATTGCAGGCTACAGGGTATCCACATTGTTCAATGTTTAGACATTGTTTTGGCTGTGTTTCAAATTGTCAGTAATCTCTCACTTGGTTGAGAGCGGTTACACAAGCTATGGTTCCAAGTGAACATTCAAACATGTTTTTGACTCCTCCTTGCAGAATTATGTTCTTGGGGTGTCAGCTAGGCACCACAGTTCAAAGAGCTTTTCTTCCACAGGAAAAAATAGATCTATATCTAGTTCTGTTCCTAAGGTTTTCCACTCAGACTTCGTCAATGCAAGGAAATACCTTAATATTTTGGGTCTTATGTTATCTGTGATTCTCATGATACCCTACCAAGACTCCACATGAGAACGATACAGTTGTATCTGAAATCTCTTTGGCCCCAGAGCCAACATATTTCATCTTTTCAAGTCCTAGTGCTGGGATTTGTCACAAGAGAAATCACTTGAGGGAGACCGTAAATATCCTTAAATCCGGGTCTTCCTTTCTTCCTCCCTGTTTCACAGCAGTCCATCACCACAGATGCTTTGAACTTTTCGTGGAGAGCAGTTTCAGGAGGGATAAAAGTGGAAGGTTTGTGGAACACCAAGGGCAGATGCAAGCATGTATGAAAGGGATACTTGCCCTGATCAAGGCACTCAACTCTCTGAATTATCTTTGTTTTTTGGGACCACTTCATGTTTTAGCAGACTTCACCACATTCATATAGTGTATCAGCAAGCCAGGGAGAACAGGGTTGTACCCCCTTTGCAGGCTAGCCATGTTAGCTTGGGATATAACTTCACAGCATGGTCTCATTCTACAGGCATCCTATATTCCGTCAGTCAGAGGAAAATTGTGTGGCAGACAAACTGAGCAGGGCAAGGACAGACCTTCACAAATGGAAATTTCATCGGGGGTCTTCCAGTCTTCCAAGATTTCTCCACGGAGAGTTCCTCAATTATATCTGCTCCATGCAAGAAGGCATGGAAGACTGATGCCTTTTTTTCCATTGGACAGGAATATTCCTATATACTTTTCCACCCTTTCCATTGATATCCAGGATACTTATGGAGATTCTGAAGGAATCCTTAAAGATCATTATGGTGACTCCCTTTAGGCCCAGACAACAGTGTTTCTTCATACTTTTGGAAATAGTCAGGGGCAATTACTTTTTTCTTTTTTTTTTAACACCCTTATTGCATTATCACTTGTGACATAGACAAATTTACATTTAATCATACTGTATTGACAAATTCATGTTTACAAACATTATACTTTACATATATTGCTATATATCATGTAACCTAAGCAATATTACATAAATTATTCAATTCCTGACCTATTATTTTTTTAAATAAGAAACATCTTTATTAAACCATCACTTAGTACATAGGTAGTCATACATTTATATAAAAGAAAACAAACCACACCGACACAATCCTGATTGCAAGCATTTTATGTCACAAACCATACTGACACACACTCAGTTGCAGATATTATCCATCACCACGATTCCCATTTTTTCATATGTAGTTTGTTCCTTCCCTTTTCTGAAGATCTCAGTTCCAGTTGTTTTATCTCTGTTACTATATTCACTACTTCTAGTATACTTGGTTTAGATTTTAATTTACATTTTTTAGTAATTGCTTTTTTTGGCAGCCACCATAATTAGACACAGCAAGGCCTTACCATACCTAGGCTATTCTGATTCTGTGTCATAGCTCAGAAAAATCATCAACCTTGTCACACCAATCTGCCCACCCAGAATCTCTGGCAATGCATCCCACAGGGAATCATTAAAGTCCGCCAACTCACTGCACTCCCAAAAAACATGTTCCAAATTACTTATTTCTTCCCTGTCACACATTCAACATTTGCTGTCTACCTGAGGAAAAATTCTCTGGAGCCTAATTGGGGTATAAAAATATCTATGTAAACATCTCCAAGCAAAAATCCTAAATCATCTAGATTTTGTTGCATATATGGGGGACATACATATATCCTTCCATGATTGTTTCTTTGTAAATTACTTATCCATTCTCACTTTCCAATCTTTTCTAACCTCCTCTGATTGATTCAAAGACCAACATATCCTCAATCCAAAGAAAACTCAGCTTATGATTATAACCAGTTCTAACAAAAACACTAACAGTCAATTCACTATCTACTCCACAAATGCTACTCCAATTGCTCCAGTGGCACAGGCTAAGCTATTGGGAATAACCATAGACTCCCACCTAAAATTTGATAGTCATCTCAACTTAACTATTAAAAAAGTACATGCCAAACTGGGGTCACTCTACCGTATCAAACCATTTCTTACCAGCAACACAAGATCAGCCATTGCTCGCTCCCAACTTCTATCCACCCTACTCTATGCATCTCCCATTCTGACTAATCTCAACAAAACTGAACTAAGCAAAATGGAAGCCTGCTATAACAGAATTTGCCCGCTTTGCTGCAAATTGCTCATCACTGTACTGCTTTGAGACAGCTCCACTGGCTTGAACTGCCCAAACTCCTAACCTACAATCAGCTCTGCCTCTGTCATTCTATCTGTTACCTCCCCAATAAGTGTCCTGCTCTCAAAAACCTAGTACAACATCACTCAGCCAAAAGGCCTCTTAGATCATCAAGCAAACTACTACTAGAAGTCAGCAACAGCTACAATAGCTTTGGAGATGCACTATATAGTAGTTCAGTGGATAAAAAATGGAACTCTGTCCCTACTAGCATTCAAAACACATCATCCAAAGTCTCCTTTAAAGACCTCATCAGGCAACATCTCAAGCGAAGTTGGCAGTGCCATGATTGCTTCCCAGGTTAGTGAAAGCGGATAACATATACATACAAAATCTAGAGCACTTGATAATAGTTTTGAATCTTACTCACAAACACTGGCTAATCTACAATGTATGTACTGTACCTGTGTACTATGTATGTATTCTACCCATGTTCCAAATTTCAGCTGTATACCACAAATCTATTAATTACCTTTATTTTTAAAATTAATATTTTTTGTTTGTTCTCTCCACTGTAACTGTTTATGTGCCACATACCACTGTTAAAACATGTCTCTTGTAATTTGTGTGTATACTGATCATGTCTAAATAACTAAAATGTGTCTGTAATTTTTCATTGTGGAGCTTTTCTCCCTGGGCCTCTGCTGAAAAAGGGCCTTTTCGGCTCAAGTCAGTCACCCCCGGTTAACAAATATAAAATAAAAAATAAATAGTTATTGTGCAATATTTTATATGCTGTACTATTTATTCCTTTTTTAATGGCAGCGCCTGTTCTAGATTCTACTAAAAACTTTACCAGTGCTGGTCTTTCATTTAGGACCCCCACTATTTTTTTCTTTTTGCCTGTACTCTGATATCATTCCTTGATAGGGAAGGCAATCTCTAACCTGCAGTTGGGGGCAATTATTTCAAGCTTCCTCACAGAATGGATCTACTCACACAAGATCAGGAGTGCTAGATGCACTCCAACCCCAAACAGCTTCAACTGACTGCCTGGATGATAGGGTCTTAATTTCATTTAGGCACCTGTTTACTGAAGGTTTGCAGCAGATACTAATGGAGACAAGAAAGCCTGCCACAAGGAAATCATACATCAGTAAATGGAAAAGGTTTTATAGATGGTGCCAACAACATAACCAGCACCCAGTCAGGGCTGGTAGTTCTCTGGTTTTAAAATATTTGTGAGAGTTACTATCATACGGCCTTTTTACTCCTCTGTGAAGGTTCTTTTTGGGCTATTTCAGCGTATCTGCCCATTATTCCTGTTCTTTCAGTGCATTCTCATGTCAAAATATTTTTGAAAGGGGTATTACATAAGAGACCTCCAAGAAAAACAGTGGGCCCCTTCTTGAGATCTTTATTTTGTGTTGGAGAATCTAACATGCGCCCCATTTGAACCAGCTAACCTAGCTGACTTGATGTTCTTAACATGGAAATCAGCTGTGCATTCACTCAATGCATATGGCTCAGTCCTCATTAAAAAACATGGAAAACAGCTTTACTGATTGCTCTGACCTCTGCAGAAGGGAATCCAAATTGCAAGTTGTTATTGTGATTCAACCCTGTATCATTTTCCACAGAGACTGGGTTTCTTTGTGAACTAATCCTTTTTTTTAATGCCTGAGGTGGTATCCAAGTTTAAGCTAAACTATCCATCTCCCTTTTTCTTTCCTGAACCTAAAAATGAGGGAGAAAGGATACTCCGTGCCTTGGCTGTCCACAGACAACTCAAGTACTATCTTGACAGAAATAAGTCTTTCATATCTTTGGATTAGTTGTTCATTTCTGGTGAAGGTAAGAGGAAGGGATGAACTGTGTCAAAGCAGACTGTTTTCAAATGGTTGTCTCACTGCAACAAACTATTTCAGGTAGGGTCGAGCCCCACTCAACCAGGGCTTTGGTTTCATCAATAGCTTTTAGGAAAGGGTTAGCTTCTAGAAATATTCTAGCAGCAGCAAGTTGGTCCTATATATACATACTTTTACAAAGCATTGCAAGCTTGATTCTTTCTCTAGGTCTTCTAGGACCATTCTCTGGGGAATCCTGGACCCTTCTCCCTCCACCTTCCAAATGTACTAAGCTTTGGTAATCTACCAGTATAGATCAGGCTACTTCAGCAGTGATCAGCATGATGAACATAGTACAGTTGTACAAGTAAACTTACCATAACAGTAAATGCTCAGATGATCACTGCTGCAGTAGCTGCTCCCGCCATCCCCCATGTTTTCTGGTGTGTTTATGCCATGGTGTGGACATTTATGTTTGGTTTCTAGCACTGTCCTTTCAGGGCTCAGCCTCACTCTTTCTGTTGACATGAAAAGAGCTTGGCATTCAAATCTGTCTTTTTAGTCATCTCAGTTGGAGCTGACTTACTGTCTGGACACATGGAATGTGCCCTGAAGCTTTAAAAGCTGACAGGCTGTTGTATCATATGCAGAATGTAACCCCATAAAGTTAAAGCTACTGCAATAGTGATCATTTCATTATCTACTGTTATGGTACGTTTACTTACACAACTGTACTTTCAGTTTGACTTCCAGGACACCTACCTTCAAGTAAATATCACAAAGGAGTCCAAGAGGTTTCTCTTTTTCTTTCTCAAGAATCGTCTTTATTAAATTATCATGTATGTCATAAGATAGCTTACATTTATATAAATGAAAATAAACCATAGCAACACAATCTCACTTGGAAACATTATACATTCCAAACTGTGCCGTCACAATTGTAGCTGCAAACATTTTACATCACCTTTAACATATCCAGTCATTGTTAGTCAACCACTACATAGCTCATTCAAATCCTGCCTTCTTTTAATCCTTGTTCCTCCTCTGCATGTATTGATCCCACATTTCCCATTTTTTCTTATGCAATTTGCCCCTACCTTTTTCTAAAAATCCCAGTTCCAGTTTGTTTTAACTCTGTTACTGTCTTCGCTACTTCTAGTAAAGTTAGTTTAGACTTTGATTTCCATTTTCTAGTAATTGCTTTTTTGCAAACATAATTAGACTCAGCAAGCTCTTACTGTGTCTAGGCAATTCTGATTCTGTATCATAACTAAAAAAAAAATAATTTCCCTAGTTACTCCAATTTGCTTACCCAGCATCTCCTACAGAGCAGTGTGCAGGGAATCTTTAAAGTCTGCCAACTCATTGCACTCCCAGAGAATATGTTCCCAGTTACCTCTTTCTTCCCCATCACACCTGACATTTGCTATCTACCTGAGGAAAAATTCTTTGAAGTCCGATTGGGGTATAAAAATACCTATGTAAACACTTGCAGGCAAAAATCCTAAATCATCTAGATTTTGTAAGAGGTTTCTCTTTTTTGAGTAGGAGCCAGCCATTAACAATTCCATATCCTTTTGTTTTGACTTACTTCACTCTTCCCAATCCCCAAAGGTGTTTAACAAATGTATGTATTTGGTTACTGCAAACCAAAGACTGCAAAAAGTCAATTTTTTTCACGTCTACACTACTGGCTTCAAGCTTCCCTGACAAAGAGCAGACTGGAGTCTGCTAGTCTCTTCTCAGCCTTTTCCACTCTTTGAGAATTGTGATGAGCGCTGCAACACTCCAGGTGGGTATTTTGCAGATGCTTACATTGACTGGATGCATGTTGGGCACTCTTGTGTAGAGTATTTCTTCCTACATTCAGGATCCTGTTGATTCAAAAAAAAATGCTCCCTATTACTCTGAGAAGGTCTGTGATCATTTCTTGGTGTCTCAGACCCTGGCCGCCACAGCAGCCATCCTTTGCATGGTTACTTGTGCTTGTTTCCAATTGACTGTGCTGCACTGGACTTCTACAGCTCACTTGTTCTACTTGCCAGACCGACTGCACCATTTGGTGAGAATTTCTAAGACATGCAAGCATCACCCGAGGTGATCATCACTCAGCCACCCCTTTCTCTGTGCAGTCTCTCAGGTCCCACCCCAAATTTTGCCCTCATCTTGATACGTTTGCCTTGTGGTAGGAAGGCATTAGGACTAGCAGGCAGAGGTTCGTGGTCACAAAGGGAAGTTAATCTACACAGTGATGTTTTTGAGATGAGAGTGAGACTCTCTTCTACACAGTGCTGCTGTTCTCTACACTGATAACATGGCTGTAGCTTTTGATGCATTGACCATTGGGAGAACTCATTTCTTTCCACTATGTCAGAGGTGATATGGGAATGGAAACTGGCTAGAGCTGCAGATGAATTCCTGATAGCAAACTATATACCTGGGAAGCTAATTCATTAGCGGACAGGCTCAGCCAGTACTTTAAGATAACTCGAGTGGTCCCTCAGTATGTCAGTGGCTCAGAAATTTTTCTGGTATTGGGGAACCTTGCTGTCATCTTTTTTATCCTAGACCAATAATAAATACAGCAACCTTACACTCTCATTCCTTCCTTGGGATGGTAGGAATGACCTAGGGATAAAATTGAGTATACTTGGACCCTAGGACTTCTCTACTTTTTTCTCACAATCTCCCTTCTTCCAAAATGTATTAAGAATACCCAGCAGTACAAGGCCAATGTCATTTTCACAGGACTTAGACTTGGAATCTTTGCTTCCCTCTTTGGCCTCATCTTCTGAACAAACCCTTGCATCTGAATCCTTTCAGCACTCCACTGACATCAATTAAGCAAAGGTCACCCTGACCATAATGACCTCAGTGTTCACAGGTTAAGTTCATACTAGGCTGTTCAGACAATTTACAGCTTAGCTTCAAGATCCTATTTTGTCAGTATCATTCAACACAAAGTAGCCACATTTCCTTCCCAATCAGTGATGATTTGAGCAGTCAGACCAGGGGTCATTTTATGCATGCACATCCATTTGTCCATGTTATGTATGAAGATCGATGAGCTACTTTTAATGATTAGGGGAACTCTTTCTTATAGAAGGGAGATTGTTTGATAAAGGTGGTATCCATCTCACCAGCAAGTCTGCTTATGCTGCAATAGATGTTTAGTCCCGTTGAGCAGGTGTTTATTGTGGTGGTTGTTTTGCAAATGTGTAGGTGGCCACTTAGTTTTGCATTCTTTTAGGCTTTGTAGGCAAGGCAAAGGTCCTCCCTCAAAAGTCTTCAAGAAACAGAGAAGAGAAAAATGTTCTTGAAAGATCATGTGCAAACTGAAAAATTCAAAGCAGCCTATCTAATGGATTTCCTCAGTAGTTGCATACTTTGGCTGCCTTTTCTTTTTAAGGAAGATCTCCTCCAAAAATGACTCTCCATAGCCATAACAGGCTCCACCCTCGTTGATCACACTGCAGAAAGTTCTACTTCCTTGCTGACATGCCGATATATCATTGGGGTCAGCAAGAGGATTTTCAGGTTGTAGCAGTTTTACTTGTTTGTTTTTTTCTAATTTCCAACTTTAAGGTTAGTTACACATTGTTGGTTAATCTGATATTCAAACCCCCATGCATTCTGTGTTCCATTCATGTGAAAACAAATGTTAAGGCTGCTTCTGTTTCACAGCCACACAAGCACATCACATGCAACACAAAGTCCGTAACTCGTAATTGCTTCAAATTTTGGCTTATGTCACAGAATCTTACCTTTCATCTGTCCATAATTTTTGGAGAATGCCCCTGATTTTGTCTTATATGTTTACCTTAGCCATCCCTTATAAAACTTTCACTTTTCTTGTAAATCACTGAGAATAACAGTTGTACACTAATGCTAGATATTAAAGTTTCATAGTTCATTTTGCCCATCAAATGCATGCTAATGCAAAACCTGTTCCATTAATAAATGGACATATTGCACTCAGCCTTTGTACAGCATTAACATATTTACTTACAAAAAAACAAAGGAATGGGACCCAGCCTTCTAGTGCAGGAATGATCCAACTTTGCTCTATCAAAGTGGCAAGCATGATGATGCAAAAACAGGAAATACTGCCTCCATAAGTTCATGGTAAACCAAAGTTTGCAGCAGGAAGTAACAGTACAATAAAACAGAATATTCAATTAAATGGATTTGCAGAATGGGAAGCCATCCTGTCATCCCAGAAGAAAGAAAAAGACTACAGATCTGTGCAAAAGATGGGTGCACATGATCTTTAAGGCAGTTTCTATATCGTATGGAAGACATGCCCTTGATTTTCTTTGAGGAAGAGCTGATGTTTGAGTTGAGTCATACGTGTGATGAAAGGAGGTATTGCCAGCACAGCTAGCTGGAATTTTGTAAATAATTATACGTCATTTGGGAATATCAAATTGATTTATACAAGATGCTGGTGTTACAAATGTATTAGAACTTTGTCATGTGTATATCAAACTGATTTGTACAGACTTTTGTGTGAAAGGGTATTTGTAGAGTACTTGTGTTTGAGATGTATCCACAGTGTGCCATACTGCAGAGAACATAAATGTGCATGCACTGTTGAAACTGTTTAAATGTATATGTTTTAAGAGAGGAAACTGGAAGGTTAACCTTAGTCCAGCAAACTTTAGAAAAATTTCCGAAATTAAATCTCTTTATAGGCTAGGCCATAAAGATGGTATCTCACAGGTGTCAAGGTAGCCAGAGAGATACAGTCTATACTGGGAAGCTTTCTGTATTGTCTTTGGGTTAAACTAATTACTACTCTGAAGTGTGTGGAGATATGCACCTGCCAAAGATCTTAGCAAAAGCCCTTGTGTATGTATTTTTATGAGTAGGTGCTAAATACGGCCAGCTGCCAGCAATGAGGGTTTGCATGAGACCTAGAAGTCAGATGACCAGAAATGATGTTATTCTGCAAGCTTTCCCAGCAGTAATAGTTTAGATGTTATTTTTTGATAAGTCTTTTAGTAAGGCAGTTCATTCTGTATTTTGTCTTGGGCTTGTTCTATTAAGTTATTAGAGAACAGTATTTTTCTCTTCAGGAATATAGTGAAGTTTAGTTTAGATATTGTTTTTTTTTATTTGTCTAAGCCTGTCCTGTAATGTTATTTTAAATGTTGCCTGTGCTTTGAACTCTGATGTCACTGTGAATATATATTTAGTATTGTCTTGTTCTTTTATTACTTATTATTAAATATATTTAAACCTTTCATTGTGGCTCATCTTTGTAGAGATATTTGAGAGTACTTGCATATTTATTGGGTGACTGTGTGGGCCACTTCTAATAGCCTTGCTCTTGGTCAAACTACCATTTGTATTAATATTAATTTCACTCAGTATATTGGGTACCCTTGAAAGAGTCTTAAGGTAGCTTACAAGGGTTTCTGGTGGCAGTGGTAACTACCTTATAGTTTGTGTGTGTGTGTGTGTGTGTGTGTGTGTGTGTGTGTGTGTGTGTGTGTGTGTGTGTGTGTGTGTGTGTGTGTGTGTGTGTGTGTGTGTGTGTGTGTGTGTGTGTGCGCGCGTGCGCGCATAAAACAAATCTCCAAGAGTGCATGTCAGCTACTTGGGCAGGGACACGAAGCACTGGTTAGACAGAGAGAGTGTTGAAGGACTTGTCTTAGAAACCTGGCTAAGGACTCAACTCTGTAGCTGTGCCAGTGAGGAGTCTTACTGGGGATCTGGAGAGAGAGAAACCAGCTCTGGACTGACTATGGTCTCTGTGTGCTCTTAAGGGAAATTGCACTGTGTGTGTACCTGTTTTCCTACCAGTGAACGAACCCCCCCCCCCCGCCACAGGTTCCAGTAGTGAGAATTGAGGCTCCTTGATCACTGGTCCAGTGGTGATTCATCACAATATGTTTTAATATGTATGTAATGAAAGGGGCATTATATTATGTTATGGTTCTGTTACTAACTTCCCTTCACCACCTAGCAGAAATATCTCTGGCAGCTACTCTGGCCAGAACTAAAGATTTACTAATGATAGTAAATATGTGGTGGTCAAAGGATAGTTCACTGTCAGTGAAAGTGCTGAGGTCTCTAATGACTGTATCAGTTGTCAAAGGGGTGTCATCTCTGAGGTAGGTGCATTGGGTGCACTTCTTTTCCAGAGGAGACACTATACTACATTTTTTTTTGCATTTAACTTTAGGCCATGGTCCTGGCACTATTTATTTGTATGCGTTGGGCCCTCCCATGAAGGTGGGCATCAAGGAAGATGATCTTGGAAGACTGTCCTAGTGATTAATGAGTATGGGCCTCCTCATCTCAAATTTGAAACTTTTGTACTGATGTTAGACTTGGGTGAGTATGTTCACCTTTGTTGACATTCTAGCCATCCTTTTCCCTGCCACACAGTGAAGCAGGCCTAGAGGGACCCCTGGTGGTAGTATATAGGCAATGCTTTGCCTTGGCAGTGTCTGACACCCCTCTACAGAGTATTTTAGCAAGGTGTTGTGATGTGTAAAAGGGAGAAGGGGCCCGAGGGGCCAGTAGCCTAGCAAGATATGTAGTGTCAAGTTGCCTTTCTCTCCACCCCACCCCTGCTCAGACCCTCACCACAGACGCATCAGACTATGCTTGGGGTGAACACCTGGATGGCAGGTGCATACAGGGCCAATGGAGCCCACGGCAAATCCCCTCTGCACATCACTCAAAAAGAGATGATGGCTGTACAGCACGCCTTGATAGCTTTCAAGCCCCTTCCCTCTCCAGGGGCTCTCCTGATCAAAACAGACAACACCACTCTGATGTGGTACATCAACAAGCAGCAAGGGACTCGCTCCTACCCTCTATGCAGGCTGGCCATGACCCTTTGGCACACAGCCTGTGCCATTCAACTACACCTGTTAGCACAATTCCTACCAGGCTCTCTCAACTCTCTGGCAGACCAATTAAGCAAAAATCTTCTGGACCCACACGAGTGGCAACTCAACAGAAGTGCCTTCACCCCTAATAACTCAGAATTGGGGAACCCAGAAGGTCAACCTCTTTGCCTCCCACACCAACCATCAGCTCAGCAAATTCTGCACCAGAGAGCATCACTGCATGGCTTGGAAAGTGGATGTCCTGTCCTTCCCCTGGGTCAGTCTATCGGTCTGTGCCTTTCCTCCCCTACCTCTCAAAAAACAAGGACCATTCTTATAGCTCCAGACTGGCCCTGGCAACATTAGTACCCCTAGCTGTGCAGCCTGTCCCCGCTGCCTCTATGCCATCTTCCTCAGATTCCAGACCTCCTGACACAGAGGGAAGGGGAATTCATGCATCCCCAATTGCAGACAACCAGTTTGGCAGCTTGGCTTATTCCCTAACCCCGAACCAATCTGCCAGCCTCAGTAAACAGGTTCTGGATGTTATCCGTGAGGCCAGACGCCCTAGTACCAGAAAGTCTTATGCTGATGAATGGAAAAGGTTCTGCACCTGGATCCAGGCTAAGGGAGCCAGTACAACCCAGCCCTCCCTCCCTCTCATCCCGGATTACTTAGATGACCTACTACACAGTGGCCTCTCTTTCTCCTCTATAAAAATTCATGCCTCTGCTATTTCTGCTCATTTTCATACTGTGGAGCCCCTTTTCTCACATCCTTTGATCAACCAGTTCCTAAGAGGGGCTAGGAACTTGAGGCCACCCAGAAGGGCACCAGCACTAGCTTGGGACCTTAACTTTATATTGGAAAAGCTTACCTTGCCCCCTTTCGAACCAGCCTCTTCTGCAGTGCTAAAATTTCTCTCCTGGAAGACAGCATTCCTTCTGGCCATCACTTCAGCCAGAAGAGTCTCTGAGCTGCAAGCACTCATGGCTGTGGAACCCTTCATCAGCTTCCATCCATGCAGACAGGGTATCCCTCAGAACTAACACATCCTTCATGCTCATGGTGGTGTCCAGTGTGGCTCTCAACCATTCCATTCATTTGCCCACCCTTTTTCCTAATCCCCAAAACAAGGGGGAAAGGATTCTTCACTCTTTAGATGTGCACAGACAGCTCAGATTCTATCTAGACAGGATTAAATCCTTCAGAAAGTCTGATCAATTGCTGGTTAGCTTTGCTACAGGGGCAGAAGGCAAAGCCATGTCCAAACAAACCATTTCCAAATGAGTAGTGCACTGCATCCATTTCTGCTACAAACAACATGGAAAGCCTCCCCCCAAGGGGGTCAGGACACACTCCACCAGAGCAGCCTCCACCTCTGCAGCCTTCCTCAGAGGAATCCCCACCAGGGACATCCTGGAGGCTGCCTGTTGAACATCTGTTCACACTTTTACCAAGCACTGCCACCTGCCTCTCTTCTCCAAATCCAGGGCAGGGTTTGCCTCTGCAGTCTTGCAGGGCATCCTACCAGCCCCTAGTTTCCTTGACTGTCACCACCCATTTCTTCAGCTTTGGGAATCAACCCAAATGTGATGACTGCAACAGTGAAACACGAACATGTTACAGTTGTGTACAACTACCATAAATGTAGATGTTCGAGTGTTTTCAGTGTTTCAGTCCTGGTTTCCCTCTTTCCATCCCCCTTTCTTCTCTTTCTCCTTTTATTAACATTTTTCCTTATTGTTCTCGTTTCCTTACAAGGGACATATTGGTATTTATTTTCCACTGGTGGGGTTCTTCCACCAGAGCCTGGCCTCCTACTTGGAGGCTCATGACAGGTTAGGGCAAGAAAAACTGATGTAATGCCGTCGGCTGCCTTACTTTATATTACTGACGACTTAACGTCAGTCCTCAAGCGACAGCAACCGACATAGAAATACTAAGTCTCTGGTATTAGGGCCGGCCGAGGGCTACCTTGGCAGGGATAACCCAAATATGATGACTGCCACAATGAATACACTTGAACATCTACATTTATGGTAAGTGTATACAACTGTACTGTTTGAAGAATATATTTTAGACTAAAGTAGTTAAAGCTTCCTTTTTAGCATTAAGCAGAAATTCTGTTTAATTGTGCAGCATGACTGTTACCCCGGTTCTGCATTTATCTGCAGTTTATACTTCCCTTTTTTATATTTTCATAGATAAGTTAAGTTTCACAAAGTGTATGGCCTTAACAGTCACTGTTATAGGATAAAGATTTGCTATCACATGAGAAGAATATTATCATTCACTATTTCATCATTATTGTAGCAATAGTTAATGGTTAACAGTTAACTTCTAAAAAAGTGGTTTTCTTTAGAGCCCTAAGTTTAGTTTTAAATGGCTATGCATTTCCTTACCCTGGAATATTTGGTATACTGTTTCAGGTTCCCAGGTATGAACAGAAATACTTCTCTGTAAATCTTACAGTAGAACATATGCATTGTATTTCGATTGGCTGTTATATTGAAATTGTAGGATATCAAAGAAGTTTTCCTTGGGTGCCAGGTTTAAACTTCCAACACCAGTGATCAGTACTTATATTGATCATTAAAGTGCGATTCACGAGATTTCATTCTGAAGACTGATATTGCACTATCTGTGGGATTTCTTTTTCAACTAAGAATGTGCAATCTCAGAAATTTGTGTCTTTCGGTTTTTCCTGGTTAGGGGTCGCCACAGCGGAACTCCAGTCCGCTAATGATTGGTAGTTGATTTTTACGTGTCGAGTTACCAGCCCTGACACACAACCTTTAACGAAGGTACGCCCATTCACGCACATCTCCACGCAGAAGACAGTCTAGCTGAGAATCGAACCGGACAGCGTCTTACTGTGAGGCGACAACGCTACCGCAGCTCAGAAATGGTGTATGTAAATTTCAAAGGGTATAGAAGGCATAGCCATGGTCTGGTGTGCAGGGGGCCTGGAACTATGTTTTGTTTTTCTTGTACATATTTTTTGTTGTGATTATTGTAATGTTTGTATTTTGTAACAGGTTTCATGTTTGGTCGTATCACTAAGTAGATGTTTTATCATTGCATTGTTCTGCTTACAATAAAACAAAAACAAGGCTTTTTTTTTTTTTGTTAATCTGTACTTTGGGTCACTGTTGAATGATTAAGAGGTATTGTGACTATATCCCTAAGCCATCAGAGTTTATTAGGAATCTGTTTAGCTGGATGACATCATGGATCCCTTTGCAAGCACTATAGCATGAACCTTGACAGCAGGTAACTATTTTCCATTGTTCTAAAGTCTTGTTTCCCTTTTTGCTGATTCAGCATTCAAATCAAAGCAGCCAAAGTTACTAGCCTTACTCTGCAGCAATCAGAATATCTCCCTGCACATGCTGTTTATTCATGAATTGCATTCCTGATGTCAAACACAGTGCTTTTTTGTTAACAATTTTACCCACTAGGTATTTGTTGCCTCCCTTCAGGGCTGACCTTCATCTGGGACTCAAACCCAAGACTTCCAACATACAGTACTGGTGTCCACTGCTGCTGTTCAGAGACTCCAGTTGGTCTGGCAGCAGTGACACCAGCTTGATATGCTGGAGATTTTGGGTTTGGGTCTGGGTCACAAATAAGGCTAATATAATTCTTTTAGCTTCTGTTTCTGTATTCTAGGTAATGCAGGAGTGATTTCATGTGCTCAGTCTTCGGTTATCTCATGCTGGCTGTGTGCTTGTTTTTAGTACCATAATGCCAGTGTTTCGTCAGCTTTGTGATTTCATAAAAGCAGTTGCTGTGCATTTTAAAAAAAGAGAAGCTGTTTGAAGGAGACGCTATTCCTTACAGGTATTTTACTCAGATTGTCACAATATGCAGTAATATCATGAAAAGCAATATGTGTAAAATAGATATAATTGTGTGCTAGCTTGGAAAAGATGGGGAAATGGCCTTTTTCATAAACCATGCAAAGATGTGCATGGTTGTTAAATTATAAAAGACTGTGCATGTAGTAATAGAAATTATAAGCACAGTTGCACTTCCAGGGATGGATGGAGTCCTAATTGTAGGTCCACTGACCCAGGTTTGAATAGACGGTATACAAAGCAGAGGGTTGTGCTGGAAAAGGTTGAAAGAATGTCAGATTCTAGCGTAGTCATTTCAGGATGTGGGTGATGGTTTAGACCCCAGATGTTCTTCGTGTTTCACTGTTGCAGTCATTACATTTGGGTAATCCTGCTGGCAGGTTGCCCTCAGTCAGCCTGAATTCCAAAGCCCTGGGTCCTGCGTCGGCTGCTGTCACCCTTTCCCTGACGTCACGTCTTCAGGGGTATAAAAGATGCAGCCGATGCCATTTTCTTCAGTCTTTCTTCCCACGCGGTGCCCGAAGCAGAAGCAGTTCACAAGTGCCGGTTGGCCGACTCCTGAGATTTTCGTGTTTGAGTTTCAGATCCGAAGTCTTCAATTAAGCTAAGTACCCCATTGGGGAAACTTTTTTTCTTGCTCCAGACCGATGTCAGAAAAAGTTAATAATTGTATTTCTTGTGGAAAGCAAATACCTCATAAGGACTTTCATTCTTACTGTATTCCTTGCCTAGGCCCTGATCACAGCGTGGCTGGTTGCCGGTTTTGTGCTAGATTTAACCAACGTACTATTAAGCGTCGGTATGATTTTGCTTTAAACTATTTTGGACGCCGGTTTAATTATCCAGAAATGTCAGATAGCCATCCGACTACCGGAGTTCACAAAAAAACGCAAAGGAAAGGAGAGAGATAGATAACCGAGGCCCAAAACCGACGACGAAGCTTCTCCTAAGCCAGTCACCGGTTCTCAGTGAGCAGCTTTCGCAGTCCCTGATGCCCGCTACTTTAGAGTCTCAGGCCGCTACCGACTCCTACGTAGAGTCAGCCATGCCGCTGGAAACTCAAGGTATTGGAGCCTCTGATACCATTCCTTCAGATGGGTCCGGAGCCGCTGAGCAGGCACCGGCTTCTGAGGGTGTATTCAGACCTAAACATTGTTACATTAAACCAACCTCAGCTTCAAAGGCAAAGACTAAAGCACCTTCTAAAGCAAAGAAACAAGCTCAAGAGCCCCGTGGACAGGCCTCTATGCCCAAAAACAGATGCTCAAAATGGCCAAAGACTTAATTACCTTGATCAGGGGTTCCCATCCCCCTCCTGATAAGAGGCCTAGGCAAGAGACTGACTATGAATCTTCAGATCAGGTTTCTATTTCTTCTGATTCCTCTTCTGATCAGGAATATTCTCTTCCCCCCTATGAAGATTCTGGTGCTGAAGAATCTATACCTTCAGCTTCTCCTCCAGAGGACTCTTCATTTGGGGAAACTTTGCATACCATGAGGGAACATTTCCACTAGGAGAGCCAAGATTTTTCAGAATCTAAAAAGAGGCTCAGGGATTTCCGTTTACTACCTCAACACAGGCCTCTAGCCATTCCACCTGTGTTAGATATTGTGGATGATGTGTTTTCGGAGTCTAGTCTTACCCCTGACTCCTTACCTCCAGCTCCCGTTAAGCCTGACAAATATTACAAGGTTCCTGACTCTCATAAATTCCTGTTTAAAAACCCTGCTGCAGACCCAGAAACTATTTTACAGGGTCCCAAAGGAGTTAAGACTTCCGCTGCAAAAAACCCTACACCCTCTTACAGAGATTCTAGGGCACTGGATAGATGGGGGAAAAAGGTTTACACATCTGCTACCTTGGCTATAAGGGCCTTAAACTTTCAGTTTCATATGCTCAAATATCAGCAACATGTCATGGCATTGCTTAAACAGAAAATGTTATTAAACTCTGAATGTGCAGAAAACAAGGAAATGCAGGATTTATTACATGCAGCTGAACAAGTTGGAAAGCATACTTTCCAATGTGGTTTTGATTCTTTGGAGGCCTCCTGCAAGGCCGCAGTTATGGGTTCTGTAATTAGGAGGCATGCTTGCTTAAAGGAACAAAATCTGCCTGATCATGTCAAAGTTAAATTATTAGATGCACCTTTATAGCATGATACTTTGTTTGGTGTTAAGGCAGATTTGGTGTTAAGGCAGAGGAGGTGTTAAAGAAAATGGAGGACCAAGCTAAATCTATGCAAACTGTCAAAGATTTTTTTACAAGTACAGCCATCTAGGTTTAGTAGACACTGGCCTACAAAGAATTGGTCCTTTCCTGTGTCAGACAGACCTCAAAGGGGCAGATCCAGATGCCTTAGAGGCAGATCCCAGGTGCAAGTTTCCCACAGGTCAAAGCAATGGGGTGCTTCTACCTCCAAAGTTGGAGAAGACAAATCACAACCTTACAGGAAGCAGTCCCAATGACTTCCCCCTGCCTGCACCAAGCACTTATCTCCTGGCAGCACCCTTAGGGGGAAAATTAGCATTTTTTTCAAAATTGGCACATTATAACACAGGACAAGTGGGTTCTAAATATCGTGTCACAAGGGTACAAGTTCCATTTCCATACCCTGCCAAAGGCAAACGGCTGGCCAGATCTGCCAAAAAATCAATGGGCAGAGGCACAAAAACAAGTCTCATCCCTTATGGACATGGTCATTCAACAAGTACCAGAGCAAGAGCAGGGACAACGGTTTTACTCAAGACTGTTCCTGGTACCCAGAAAGGACAAGACCTGGAGACCAATACTGGACCTATCTATCCTGAACACATTCCTGGATATACCAAAATTCAAGATGATGACTTTGCAGCAGCTTCTGCCCATGCTGGGCAAGAACTCTTGGCTGGTGACTAGACCTAAAAGAGGCATACATGGTCCTCAACCCAGTCAGACAATTGTTGTGTCTTTTGGCTTTTCCCGGTTAGGGGTCGCCACAGCGGAACTCCGGTCCGGTAACGATTGGTAGTTGATTTTTATGTGCCGAGTTACCAGCCCTGATGCACAACCTTCAATGAAAGTACACCCATTCATGCATGTCTCCACGCAGAAGACACTCTAGCTGAGAATCGAACCGGACAGCGTCTTATGGAGAAGATACCTCAGATTCAAGGCTGGCTCAATGCATTACCAATTCTCTGCACTGCCCTTTGGCTTATCTACTGCGCCCAGGGTCTTTACAATGTGCCTGGCACCAGTAATTGCATTCTGCAGACAAAGAGGAATAGAAATATATCCTTACTTGGACGACTGCCTAATTCAAGCAGAGCACAAGGACATTCTTCTACAGCGTCTGGCGTTTGTGAAAAGACTTTTAACATGCCTAGGATACACAGTCAATGAAAAGAAATCAAAACTAGTACCCTCTCAAGAGATAATATTCCTGGGTGCAAGCTTAAATACAACTGCCCAGATGGCTTATCTCACACCAGACAAACAAAGGCAACTGACTACCTATTTCAAAATGTTGGCAACAAAGGCCCAGTTATCTGCAAGAAAAATTCTGAAGGCTTTGGGCTTCATGGCATCCTGCATCCTACTAATTCCATATGCAAGACTGCATATGAGGAAACTTCAGTGGTACCTAAAAAGTGTTTGGACTCAACATTGCCACAGCCTGGAAACAATGATTACTCTCATTCCCTGCCTACAACAGGAGTTTCGATGGTGGGCAAAGGCTTGACACCAAAACAAGGGGCAGCCATTCACATTACCCCCAGCCAGGCAGACACTAACAATGGATGCATCAGATTATGCCTGGGGGGCCCACATGGCAGGAAGTTGTATTCAGGGCACATGGTCCTCAACCCAAATGCATCTACATATCAATCAAAAAGAGATGCTAGCTGTTCGGAATGCCCTGACAGCCTTCAAGGACCTACTTCATCCGGGACAACTACTGATAAAGACAGACAACACCACGGTCATGTGGTATATAAACAAGCAGGGGGCGCACATTCGTACCCCCTTTGCAGACTAGCCATGAATTTGTGTAACACAGCATTAACTTACCAAGTACATCTGCAAGCACAATTCCTGCCAGGAAGGAAAAATACTCTGGCAGACGAACTAAGCAGAAACCTCATGGATCCCCACGAGTGGCAGCTGGACCCACAATTCTTCAGCATGATAACAAGGAAATGGGGATGCCCAGACATAGATCTGTTTGCCTCCCCTCACAACTACCAACTAAAAGATTCTGCACAAGGACTTATTACAGACAAGCATGGAAAGTGGACACCCTGTCTTTCAGCTGGAAAAACCTATCAGTATATACCTTTCCCCCACTGCCTCTCCTCCCCAAGGTGCTCCTAAAGGTCAGACAGGAGAAGCCAGAAATGATACTGATTGCCCCAGACTGGCCCAGACGATATGCAAAGCAGAGGGTTGTGCTGGAAAAGGTTGGAAGAGAGTGTCAGATTATAGCGTACTCATTTTAGGATGCGGGTGATGGTTTAGGCCCCAGTTATGCATAGGGTAAGCAACGTAGCAGCTATGTTCTGCAAAGGAGTACATTGTACTCCAGCTGGGGTATTGATTTTGGAGGTATGCACCCGTATTGGACTGGTATTTCAGGCATTGCATGCCTGCCATCTGTCAGAGGGATAGAGTAAGAGATTATAATAAAATAAAAAAAAAATTCTGATCTGCCTGTTCATGGCAGCACTTCCAAGCATCAAGCTTTTATTTCTCTTAATTGGCTATAAGTCGAAAGTATAAGATAGGGCTTCACCATTTTAATGTGCATGCTTGTTACCAGTTGATTGTTTTGCTGAAGCAGATGGCAGTATGGCCTATATTGAACTGCTGCTGATGTTGCATTCTTAATGTTCAGCTCTGTATTTCATGTATATCACAATTAATTTAGATTGCACTGGTTCATAGGTTGGTACTAGGCTATCGGCCCTAGGGCCTATACAAGCCTAGCCATAACAATTCCCTGGCTATTTCTTCCCACACTATTTACTTCCCTGGACCCCTGTCTAGCAGGGCAACTGACGTGATCCCCGGGGTGAATTTCCTTTCTCCCATCCAATCATCAAGGTTCCTTTTGAAGAGGGACAAAGAGGCGCTCTGCTTGACATGTATGGGCAGTCTATTCCAGAGTCTGGGGAGTCCCTGGGTCAGGAACATATCTCTTCAGCATGTTTTGTTTGTTGTGATGACAAGGTTTAGATCTCTGGAGCGTGTGGCTCTGAGGTTATGGGATTTCTTTAAGTGTAGCTTGTCCAACACCTCTGGGTTTGACATGGCCTTGTATGTTAAGCAGAGATCGCCTCTGAGTAGACTATATGCAACAGAGCATAGCTGGAGTTTTTTAAGGTGATCAGCATAGGGCATCTGCTTTAAGCCTGTGATTCTTTTAGTGAGGTATTTCTGCGGCCTTTCCATTTGTTGCAGATGACTTGAGAGGTACATACCAAATGGGGTGTTGTATTCTATAATGGGTCTAATGAGGGATGAGTACAGTGAGACAATGACCTCCTTTTTTCTGGATGAAAAGCCCTTGGTGATGAGGTGTGCCACATAGAAGGATTTCCTGACTGTTGTGGTAATGTGGTTATTGAAGGTGAGACCACTGTCCACCTGTGTCCCTAAGTCTCTTATTACACTTTCGGTGTTTAGTGTACTGCCAACTATGTGGTAATTCATGGGTACATGTTTTTTTCCCAAAGGAGATAACTATACATTTCTTAGCATTGAGCTTGAGCCCATGGCTCTGGCACCAAGCATCTGTTTCTGTAAGGCCCTTTTGTAGAGTATCCACATCATTTGGGGATTCAATAATGGCTCCCAGTTTGCAGTCATCTGCAAACTTTGTTAGCCAGAGTCTCTTACTTCAGAGAAGTAGATGCCAAACAAGAGAGGTCCCAGGACTGAACCCTAAGGTACTCCACTTGCCTGGAGCTGGATTTGGAGTCAGCTACTTTTACAGTGTGGGTTCTGTCAGTAAGCCAGTTGGCAACCCATTGAGTGAAGTAGGGATTATTGCCCAGCTTAGTAAGTTTATCTATGATTCCAGAGTAGGGGGATGGTGTCAAAGGCCTTGGCAAGGTCCAGATAGGCTGTGTGGACTGCTTTACCCTTGTCCACGGCTTTGAAGACTGATTCGAAGAAGCAAATCAGGTTCAGGAGACAAGATCGGCACTTCACAAACCCAAACTGGGCGGGGTCTAGTGTTTTAAGGTTGCCAATGTCTTTGTTTATAAGTTCCATGATAATATGTTCCATGGCCTTGCAGATCAGGCTCGTCAGACTGATGGGGCGGTAGTTCCCGGGATCCAAGGTGGATCCCCCCCTGCAGTAATAAGTAGTAATTGCATGGCTTCCCTGCATTTAGTCTAATGTAAAAGATTTACACATGAGTCATCGACTATGATGTTTTCAGCACACTGTTTACTGAAAATTAAATATGAAAAATGGTTAGCTGAAAAACAAAAAAAGTTACCAACTCCACAGTTGCACCACAGTGAAGAAAAGGCGAGAAGTACTCCAAAAAGTGCACAAGCGGCTTGCACAGTACAGTACATTGCAGTGAAACTCACCACAACATACAATTTTCAACTTCACTGCACTTGTGGTTGAGCAGCTTATCACCTTTAGTTGTATGAGTGTAAAGTGGATGAGGCTCTTTATACTCCAGTTCAGTCCCCCCAGTGTTGAATTCTTCATTTGATGTTTTCCATAAAAAAAAACAAAAAAACAAATCTATGCTGGTGAACTATTGCATTGGCAATGGTTCATTTTATTTCCTAAATTTCCCATTTCTTCACTATTTGTGCAGCCACATGTTTATAGCATATATAAGTTTAGGGGTGTGTAGTAGTAGAGGGGTGCTTGCCACCCCACTGAGTCCCCAGTGAATTAAACTTAGCAATACTTGACCTTATTGAGATGAAAGCTGGCATGGTACAGGTTTAGCATAATTGTGTTGATGTTTAAATGTTGACTTTGTGGCCAGACTGCGCCTGAAAACAGTCTTTCTTCCAGCCCAGTTACCGTAATAACATACAATTAAGAAAATAATTACAGCTTCCACCTAGGAGAGGAGAAAATGACTTCCCTTTATGGTGATAAGACTTGTATTGCTAATATCAGCTAGAAAGGGTGTGGGGTTGAATGGGTTAAATGGTCAGCAGGTAAGAGACTAAATGGTTACGAGAAATGGCAGCAGGCAAGATAGCTAGTTTGAAGAACAGTAATTCTGAGTGCTTATGGTTTCACACCAAGACCTTTGTAGTTCTGTCTTTGGGGCTTCAAGCAATGAAAGGGGTGACGTACAAAATAAGGACTACTCCACAGTAGCTGTTTTAAAATCAATAGAAGTGACTGGCTCACAGAGTATTACAACTAATGAAGTAGGAAGCCTGCATATTTCACAAGAGCAATTACTTAAAAATAACCTTCCTGTCAAGATATTAAAACATAAAGATAAGCCAGAACTTGGGAAAAGCCATAGTTAAATAAAATTACTATTAATACACCTACCACTCAACAGTGACTTGAGTAGGGGTAGCAGTTGGCAGCTTCAAGCTGTTTTTTGAACTCAAGCCCATAACTGTAAGAATTAAGAAATGATACCATTTCAGTATCTCAGTGCCTCCATTCACTACTTTTATTTCTGCATGCCTCATTGGTGTTAGAGAAGAGAAACAGTAACAAAATGTGAAGTATAAGATGCAGAGTTTAACCAAAGTCATAAATTCAGAAGTCATATAGAGAAATCTCTACTGCATGTCGGCAAGCAAGTATGAATGGTGTTCTGTCATTTTGTAAAAACTTTCCGGGGTTATATTTGGCTGCTGTGTGAAACAGCATGCAAATTATACCATGTTTAGAATGGAGTTAGTCACCCTTAGGAAGTTCCTCTGGTGTCTGGTAAGCTAGCCAAGAGTTTTCTGACCAGTTTCTTATAGTTACTACATTCTTGTGAGAGGTATTCATGATGCCAGAATGCATCTAGTCTAGTGTTAAACTTGTCTGCTTTGGATAGATGGCAAGTAGTCATACTTCTCTAGAAAATCCCTCTATGCACTACAACTGTTGATGCTTTCTCACGATACCACTGGAGATCATCATTCAAAAATAGTTTATGTAGTTATTGCTTACCTGCAGCTCAGCTATGTTCAGGGGCTTTAAATAACCCATCCTTTGGCCTTACTGGAATCTTGTTGAACAATTGCAGTTAATGCCAATCTATATATTTTTTTTTTATATCTCAGCATTTTTTCCTGCTTCATGCTGGTGAAGAGATTCTTTTTCACACTTTTGAAGCCAATATTGAATGGTCAGGCTGTGGCAATGGTGTTTACTGTCCGTAGTACACATAAGCATTGTTTACTTCTGTCTTTGTAACTTAAGCTGTGGAAAGGGACAGGGGATCAAAAATGTTCACTCACATGTTAAACGTGATCTATCATCTGTGTCTGTAGTTGCAGGCATATAGTCACATCTGTGCTGCAGTTCTTCCTTAGACTTTTATCTGCTAAATATAGGCTTACACCTACTTATACTGAGGTTCTTCCATATGGACTTGATCTCTCCTTGGAAAAGGAAATAAATAGATGTTTCTCTTTAAGATACAGCTAGGTTGTGAATAAAGGCTGACATAGTTCATTTTTTGATACCTATTTTACTGTCTTCTGGGTCACAGGGAAGTTTGAGTGTATCTTAGCAGTTGGTGGGTATAAAACAATTGTAGAGGGGTACAAACAGATGTACTGTATCAGTGTTGTAGACAATAGCTTTCATTTCACCTAATGATGTGTCTGTCAGAGGTGGGAGGAAACAGGAGCATGCGACAAAAACCCTTGTGTTATGACCACAGGCAAGATATGCTGACTCCATAGAGTAAGCACCCCAGGCAGGAGCTGAACTGGAGAACAAGGAGTTGAGACAACATTGTCAGCTACTGTGCCTTTGTGTCAAGCAGAGTTTCAGCAACATAACTATATTAAAAAGCTCATTTCCCACACTGTCCTGTCAGTGATAATGTGTGCGTCTACATTTTTACTTTATTTAAATGTCTCAAAAGGAGGCCAAACTCCTGCTTTACTCCAGGGCCTTGTAGTTCTGAACTGTAAAATTTTGTCATTTCCGGGCTTTTTAACTGAGGTATTCCTTGTCCATCTAGAGAAAAAAAAAAGGTTGGTGCCTCTCTTAGCACTTGCTGTATAAAGAAGTTCACTTCAATTGGTCACAGGAAAATTGAGCTTGTCACAACCCTGGCTTAGGTTGAATTTATATTTTCAAACTTCTTATTAAAAGACATTTGAAACATAATTAATAGAATATTCACATTCTGTGTTCTCCACTGTCTTGTAGCTGACTTTAGCTTGACCCAGTGATGAGTGTTATCTGGTCTTTTTACTTAGTATTGACAATCCATGGTCATACTCCCCTGTAAGTTTGCTTTGAACTTAGCCAAGTACTCTGCCTTTATTATCTGCTGTTTTTTTTATAGTTTTATTTTCACAATACATTTGGAATGTTTGATGTTAAGTTGTCTATCTCGCCTTCGTTCTTGCTGGTTGGGATCGGAGCTGATCCTCGGCTCCGACTCGGACATCTTCAATAGCTCGAGAGCTGTTTACTGGCTCGAGGCTACCCCTTATCCCATAATGCATAGCGATAGCTACCCAGATTATTTTATTTATTTTTATTTATTTATTTAAATTTGTTGACCGGGAGTGTCCGACTGGACGTAGGTCCATTTTCAGTGGAGGCCCGGGGAGAAAAGCACCACAGTTAAAATAACCAGCCAGTATATACATTGGATTACATAGTGAATAACAATTTACATAGCAATTACTTACAACATATTTACAGATGAACATAGTACATCAGTAGACAACTAGAGTCTTTATCTGTGAAGTGCATACCAGACATTAACAAATGTTACAAGAAGAAGAAGTTCGTGCTGTATAATAAGTACTGGCTTATGAGCATCTGAGCTTGCTGTAATCAAGGTAGTTAGTGGAGTGGAAAGAAAGGTAGTGGTTGGATGGGGTGGATGATATTAGAGTGGGAGTTGCAAGGGCATAGCCAGCATGTTTTTAGTTGCGCTTTTAGTAAAGTTTTGAAGTGGGTGCATGATGGTATGGAGGTAATTGTGGGTGGGAATGAGTTCCATAATTTGGCTATGGCGCAAGAGAACAGTGCTTCACCAGCAGAGTTATTGGCTTTAGTGATCTGCAAGTGATTTTTGCTGCTGGATCTTAGTGGTCTGGTGGTGCGATAGGGTTGGAGTAGATTCTGGAGGGATGGGACATTTAGTGGATGGTTTACTAGTTTGTGGGCGAGTGAGAGTTGATACCACTGAAGGAGGTGAGGGAGTTCAAGCCAGCCCAGTTCAGCAAGTGAGAGACAGTGGTGACTACGGTAGGATGCCCCTGTGGCAAATTTGGAGATTTTGTTGTAGCAGGTCCCTAGCTTGTTTAGATCACATTGCCTTAGGTTGGTATATATTGGAGAGGCATAAAGTAGGGTGGAGATAAGGTGGGAATTTGCTGTTGAAATCTTTGCTGCTTTGGTGAGAAATTGCTTATTTCTGTATAACGCTCCTAGTTTTTTGTGGACTTTTTTTATAGTCATGGATATGTGAATGTCAAATTTTAGTTTAACTATTTCCACTCCTAGCAATTTGGTGTGTTCGGTTGGGTATATAGTGGTGTTGTCTTTTGCCGTGATGTTAAAGTGAGAGTTGTTTTGAGTATGTTTGGTGGGTTGGAAGATGAGTAGTTTAGTTTTGTGTGGGTTGAGTATTAATCGGGCATCGGATAACCATGTTTCAACAGAGGAAAAGGCTTCCTGTGTGACTTTTTGCAGTTTTAGTAGGGACTGGGCTGAGCAGATGATGGTCGAGTCATCTGCATATTGTATGAGTGTGCCATGTTTGGTGGCAGAGGCTAGATTATTGGTGTAAACAGAGAAGAGTAGGGGTCCAAGGATGGATCCTTGGGGAACCCCTATGGAGACAGGTAGTTGGGGAGATGTGTCATTCTGCCATACAATGGATTGTTGGCGGGTCAGACAGGTAACTGTGAAACCAGATGGTGACCGATTGTGAGAAGGATAGGTTATTGAGGACAGAGATAAGTTTGTGTGGGACCATGTCAAATGCTTTAGATAAGTCTAGGAAAGTAGCAGAGGAGAGATTGCCATTGTTTTTATGCTGAAGGATAGTGTTAGTAAAGGAGAGTAAGGCAGTGGTGGTGCTATGGTTTGGTCGGAAATCATGCTGAGTACTGGAAAGGAGGTTGTTCGTAAGGAGGTAGTCTGAGACCTGAGAGTGTATGCATCTCTCTAGTATTTTGGAGAGTGGAGAGAGAATAGCTATGGGGTGGTAATAGGTTAGTTTTGTGGAGGGGAATTATATGTGATACTTTCCACAGTGTGGGAACGTAACTTTCTGACAGAGATCGGTTAATCAAGATGGATACTGGGTAGGCCAGAGCATCAGCTGCAATTTGTAAGTATTCACTTGGGAGGCTGTCTGCTGC